>NC_069130.1:13540885-13838385 GCF_026914265.1 Mya arenaria | reverse complement strand
ATGTTGTCCAGTCAACATGTCACTTAAATAAAAACTACTTCCTATGTTGTCCAGTCAACACGTCACTTAAATAAAAACTACTTCCTATGTTGTCCAGTATACACGTCACTTAAATAAAAACTACTTCCTATGTTGTCCAGTCAACACGTCACTTAAATAAAAACTACTTCCTATGTTGTCCAGTCAACATGTCACTTAAATATAAACTACTTCCTATGTTGTCCAGTCAACACGTCACTTAAATAAAAACTACTTCCTATGTTGTCCAGTCAACACGTCACTTAAATTAAAACTACTTCCTATGTTGTCCAGTCAACACGTCACTTAAATAAAAACTACTTCCTATGTTGTCCAGTCAACATGTCACTTAAATAAAAACTACTTCCTATGTTGTCCAGTCAACACGTCACTTAAATATAAACTACTTCCTATGTTGTCCAGTCAACACGTCACTTAAATAAAAACTACTTCCTATGTTGTCCAGTCAACATGTCACTTAAATAAAAACTACTTCCTATGTTGTCCAGTCAACACGCCACTTAAATAAAAACTACTTCCTATGTTGTCCAGTCAACATGTCACTTAAATAAAAACTACTTCCTATGTTGTCCAGTCAACACGTCACTTAAATAAAAACTACTTCCTATGTTGTCCAGTCAACACGTCACTTAAATAAAAACTACTTCCTATGTTGTCCAGTCAACACGTCACTTAAATAAAAACTACTTCCTATGTTGTCCAGTCAACACGTCACTTAAATAAAAACTACTTCCTATGTTGTCCAGTCAACACGTCACTTAAATAAAAACTACTTCCTATGTTGTCCAGTCAACATGTCACTTAAATAAAAACTACTTCCTATGTTGTCCAGTCAACATGTCACTTAAATAAAAACTACTTCCTATGTTGTCCAGTCAACACGTCACTTAAATAAAAACTACTTCCTATGTTGTCCAGTCAACACGTCACTTAAATAAAAACTACTTCCTATGTTGTCCAGTCAACACGTCACTTAAATATAAACTACTTCCTATGTTGTCCAGTCAACACGTCACTTAAATATAAACTACTTCCTATGTTGTCCAGTCAACACGTCACTTAAATAAAAACTACTTCCTATGTTGTCCAGTCAACATGTCACTTAAATATAAACTACTTCCTATGTTGTCCAGTCAACACGTCACTTAAATATAAACTACTTCCTATGTTGTCCAGTCAACACGTCACTTAAATAAAAACTACTTCCTATGTTGTCCAGTCAACACGTCACTTAAATAAAAACTACTTCCTATGTTGTCCAGTCAACACGTCACTTAAATAAAAACTACTTCCTATGTTGTCCAGTCAACATGTAACTTAAATAAAAACTACTTCCTATGTTGTCCAGTCAACACGTCACTTAAATAAAAACTACTTCCTATGTTGTCCAGTCAACATGTCACTTAAATAAAAACTACTTCCTATGTTGTCCAGTCAACATGTCACTTAAATAAAAACTACTTCCTATGTTGTCCAGTCAACACGTCACTTAAATAAAAACTACTTCCTATGTTGTCCAGTCAACATGTCACTTAAATAAAAACTACTTCCTATGTTGTCCAACGTAACGCGCCAAAGTTGTCCAATCCACGTGTCACTAAATTAAAGACTACTGTTTTTAGTCGTCAAATCCGAGTGTCACTAAATTAGAGATTACTGTTTTAGCTGTCAAATGCATATGTGAATTTATTAAAAAAAAACCTGTTTGTTTCAATTGTACAATCCACGTGAAACAACGAAAGTCAAGTTTTGTTCCGTAGTCTGTTAGGGCAACGTAATTTATGTACAACAAAAAGTGCAAAACTTAGGACAGGTTATTGACAATACTTTGTCAGGTGAATCTCATAATTCTTACATGCCAGCTCAGTTGCATGCAAAGATGCAAGCCTGTGCCATCAATTGGAATCAGTGACCACGATATTGTCCTATATGACACAAACATTACAGCGAGACGACCTAAGCCTCTTCGAAAAGACATCTTACTGTGGAAAAAAGAAGAAGACATTCCAGGCATAAGACGTGACATAAATAATTCCAATGAAATAATATTAATAAAAACTACTTCCTATGTTGTCCAGTCAACATGTCACTTAAATAAAAACTACTTCCTATGTTGTCCAGTCAACACGTCACTTAAATAAAAACTACTTCCTATGTTATCCAGTCAACATGTCACTTAAATAAAAACTACTTCCTATGTTGTCCAGTCAACATGTCACTTAAATAAAAACTACTTCCTATGTTGTCCAGTCAACATGTCACTTAAATAAAAACTACTTCCTATGTTGTCCAGTCAACATGTCACTTAAATAAAAACTACTTCCTATGTTGTCCAGTCAACATGTCACTTAAATAAAAACTACTTCCTATGTTGTCCAGTCAACACGTCACTTAAATAAAAACTACTTCCTATGTTGTCCAGTCAACACGTCACTTAAATAAAAACTACTTCCTATGTTGTCCAGTCAACACGTCACTTAAATAAAAACTACTTCCTATGTTGTCCAGTCAACATGTCACTTAAATAAAACTACTTCCTATGTTGTCCAGTCAACACGTCACTTAAATAAAAACTACTTCCTATGTTGTCCAGTCAACACGTCACTTAAATAAAAACTACTTCCTATGTTGTCCAGTCAACACGTCACTTAAATAAAAACTACTTCCTATGTTGTCCAGTCAACACGTCACTTAAATAAAAACTACTTCCTATGTTGTCCAGTCAACATGTCACTTAAATAAAAACTACTTCCTATGTTGTCCAGTCAACATGTCACTTAAATAAAAACTACTTCCTATGTTGTCCAGTCAACACGTCACTTAAATAAAAACTACTTCCTATGTTGTCCAGTCAACACGTCACTTAAATATAAACTACTTCCTATGTTGTCCAGTCAACACGTCACTTAAATATAAACTACTTCCTATGTTGTCCAGTCAACACGCCACTTAAATAAAAACTACTTCCTATGTTGTCCAGTCAACACGTCACTTAAATAAAAACTACTTCCTATGTTGTCCAGTCAACATGTCACTTAAATAAAAACTACTTCCTATGTTGTCCAGTCAACATGTCACTTAAATAAAAACTACTTCCTATGTTGTCCAGTCAACATGTCACTTAAATAAAAACTACTTCCTATGTTGTCCAGTCAACACGTCACTTAAATAAAAACTACTTCCTATGTTGTCCAGTCAACATGTCACTTAAATAAAAACTACTTCCTATGTTGTCCAACGTAACGCGCCAAAGTTGTCCAATCCACGTGTCACTAAATTAAAGACTACTGTTTTTAGTCGTCAAATCCGAGTGTCACTAAATTAGAGATTACTGTTTTAGCTGTCAAATGCATATGTGAATTTATTAAAAAAAACCTGTTTGTTTCAATTGTACAATCCAAGTGAAACAACGAAAGTCAAGTTTTGTTCCGTAGTCTGTTAGGGCAACGTAATTTATGTACAACAAAAAGTGCAAAACTTAGGACAGGTTATTGACAATACTTTGTCAGGTGAATCTCATAATTCTTACATGCCAGCTCAGTTGCATGCAAAGATGCAAGCCTGTGCCATCAATTGGAATCAGTGACCACGATATTGTCCTATATGACACAAACATTACAGCGAGACGACCTAAGCCTCTTCGAAAAGACATCTTACTGTGGAAAAAAGAAGAAGACATTCCAGGCATAAGACGTGACATAAATAATTCCAATGAAATAATATTAACGTCCAGTATTTTCATTTAGGGTACCTGGCTTACTTTTAAGAATACCGTTAATTACTCTATGAACCGAAGCGTTCCAAAGAAAATGTCTACATCGTGACACACATACCCTTAGATTAACTCTGAAATTAAGAGAGAAATACGAAGAAAGCAAAAAACATCAAAGAAAGAACAATTCACCAATTCAAAAAGGTACATAGATCGATAAAACAATAGAACATGATGAAAAATTTGATCCACCAAGCAAACAAGAATAACTTAAAGTTTTGGGCAAATCTTAAAAGTAAAGGCCAGGAATCCACAGGGGAAGCCCCACTGAAAAACAAGGATGGTTTTATTCAAAGTCACAGCAAAGCTAAGCAAACATCCGAAACGATCAATTTGTAGCTGACAATGTTCTTGGATTTAACACCTGAAATATGCTACATATAAAAAGTACATTTGGTGGGTGTAATAACTTAAGTAATACTCATATTTTTTATTTTATTTTGAAAAGTATGAATCATTCAGACATAAGTTCTACTAGTACAATTACCTGTTGACGATAGTACAAAAATGCCTATATCTCCCATTTAAAAAAACAACAACAACAACCTATTCAAAGGTAGTAATGTCAGGTGCGTCCATGCTTCCCGGTTCATTGTTTTGAGTGGAAAACGTCCTCGATTCGGTGAGTATTACCACTGTTTTCTATATGTTTCAACGATAATTTTAAGAAACGACCTTGTGCACCGAATGAAGAGCAATTGCTCATTTACGAAAACGCTTGTTTTAGATCTAAATAGTGTCTGTATTAAAATATCTCGTGAAAACAATGCATGTTCTTACTAAGCTTCCCGACTCACTCAATGCATTTTTTACTTCAAAACGACTATTTAATCTCTTGCGTACAAACCACACCCATTTTTAGAACCTATGTCCATCCCAAATCTAGAAGATCTAGACGCACCTGGCATTACTGCCCTTGCTATTGCTTAAGAATGATAAACATTTAACCAGGAAAATTAAAGGGACAAGCCAATTAACCAAAAACTGTAAAGAAGTCCCTTAGAGACACAAGGCGTTATAAATACCTAGCCAGAAAAAAACACACAGTGGCACAGGTATACTCGTCCCGTCTTCTGTATAATTGTAATTAAAGAGAATCGTTATACTCACTACATCCATAGAATAACTTGTTTTCTCAAACATAGGGCATGAAACAATTCAAATAAGCTGTTTATATGCATTTGGATACTTCCTTGTTTGCTAAATGCTGACCATTAACTGAATAAGACATATTTAGTATGAAACAATTTAAAAAAAAAAAATATTATTACGTCAATTGTCATTTTATGTACAAATATTATTTTTGTGGTTTCTTCGAATCAATGTTATCAGAATAAAGGTATAAAAACGTAAACAAAATACTTACATGTAACGATCCTTTCACTTTCCACTCGATATCTGGGCTGCCGTTTGTTATAAATAATAAATATATTTCCTGCTTAGTTAAACTTCCTGTATTTCATTTTATGAATTTGTTGAACAATTGAATGTATTAATATAGTAAAGAGGTACTAGGAAATTTCGAAAATAGTGCTTGCATTTGTTTAGTCATATTGAGGCTTAAATTATCGGAACACTTTTGAACAAAAGTAATGGTTTGTGTTGATGTTCTAATTAAGTCGCATGCCGGGAACGGCCCGGTGCCGTAAAAATGAATATAAAGTCAAAAATAAATGCTTTCTCAGTGTAGAGCGCAAAATGCCTCTATTCAAACCAGTGCGCATGCGCAAATATCTCAATTACCCACTTATAATGAGGAAACAGACACGAGCTATTCGGATTTGTCACAATCAAACTTTAAGTGGGGTGAGATGATTGATTGATCACGAAACCACTTTAGTGGGATAGGATGAGTGACTCTCGGGTGTTCACCTTAGTGGGGTGGGATAAATGACCCTCAAGTGATACCTTCAATGTGGTAAAGTGTTTGACACTGTAAAGATCACTTAAGTCGGGTAGGATGAGTGACCCTTCATTGATCACTTAAGCAGGATAAGGTGTGTGTTCCTCAGGTCATCACTCCGATGGAGTAGGATAAGTGACTCTCAGGTGTTCACTTCAGTAGGGTAAGATAAGTGAACCTGAATTGATCACTTAAGTGTTGTAAGGTGAGTGACCCACAATCGATTATTTGATTGGAGTAAGATGAGTGACGCTCAACTAATCACTTCGGTGGTGCAGTGAAAGAGACAATTAATTTATCACGTCAGTGGTGGGGTAAGAGTTGTGTCCCTCAGGTGATCATTTCAATGGGTGAAGATGAGTTATCCTCAATTGATCGATTGAAGGCGTTGGGAGGAGTAACCCTCAATTGATCACTTCACTGAAGCTAGATGAATGACTCCCAGGTAATCACTTCAGTGTGGAAAGATGTTTGACTTTAAAGGGAACACTTCAGTTAAGGTACGAGGAGTAACCATCAAGTGATTACTTGAGTGGGGTAAGGTTAATAACAATTCATTGATCACTTCAGTGGGAAATGAGGAACCCTCAAGTGATCACTTGATTGGGGTAAGGTGCATTACAATCCATTACTCGCTTCAGTGGGGTAAAATGAGTAATCCTAAGGTAATCAGTTCATTGGGTGCACATGAGAGACCTTTTATTGGTCGATAAGGTGGGGAAGAATGAGCGACACTTAATTGATCACTTCATTGAGGCTTGTTGAGAGTGTTTGACCCTAAAATGATCACTTCAGTAAGGGTATGAGGAGTGACCCTCAGGTGATCACTTGAGTGTGTCAACATGTTTAACCCAAAGTGATCACTTTTGCTAAGTAAGAGGAGTGGCCCTCGGGTGATCACTGGAGTGGGTTATGGTGAGTGACCCTCAAGTGATCAATTCAGTGTGGTAAAGTCATTGACCCTCAAATGATTACTTGAATGGGTAAAGATGAGTGACACTCACTTGATCATTTGAGGGATGTTAGCTGAGTGACCCTCAATTAAGCACTTAAGTTGGGTAAGATAAATGACATTAAATCGATCACTTTAGTTGGGTAAGATGTGTGACCCAAAACTGATCACAACTTGAGTGGGGAACTAATGCGTGACCAACAATTAATCAAACGAGTGGGGTAATTGAAATAATCCTTAGATGAGCACTTCAGTATAGTGCGATGTATGACCCTCAATTGATGACGTCAAAGGAGAAGGGTTAGTGACCCTCACGAGAACACTTCAGAGGGGTGACCCTCAAATGGGTGAAGTGGATTAAGTGGGGTAAAATGATAGACACTCAATTGTTCGATTGAATGGAAATTGAAGAGTAACCATCAAGTGATCACTTGAGTGGGGTAAGGTGAATAATAATCATTTGATCACTTCTGTGGGGGTAAGATGAGTAACCCTCAAGTGATCACTTGAGTTGAGTAAGGTTAACAAAAAATAATTGATCACTTCAGTGGGAAGTTAGTTACCCTCAAGTGATCACATGAGTGGGGTAAAGTAAATAACAATTTATTGATCACTCCAGTGGGATAAGATTAGGAACCCTCAAGTGATCACTTGACTGGGGTAAGGTGAACAACAATCCATTACTCGCTTCAGTGGGGTAAGATGAGTAACCCTCAAGTGATCACTTGAGAAGGGTAAGGTTAATAACAATTCATTGATCACTTCAGTGGGAAATGAGTGACCCTCAAGTGATCACTTGAGTGGGGTAAAGCAAATAACAATTTATTGATCACTTCAGTGGGGTAAGATGAGTAAACCTCAAGTGATCACTTGACTGGGGTATAGTAAGTTTATTATTATTTGTATTATTGTTAAGTTTCCTCAGGTTAATGCATACTATGATAAGAATTACTTTTTGCGTTTTTTTTCTTTATTTATGATTGTTAGGATAAGAGTGAGGATTGTGCACTTTAACTGGTTTAAACCCCCAGTAAATTTACATTTTACTGACCGTTCCAAGGCGTTACCTAACAATCCTTGATAAACATACCTAGATTTTTATATATTTAATATGTATGCAATGTGAGTTTTGTGTTGTTTTTCCATGTTTCTTGTTTGTGATTTTTTGTTTTTATGTTCTATGTCTTTGGCGTTTACCCAGTGCCATTAAATCGGGTTTATGTTTAAACATTTTGCTACTGAGCTTGTTTCTGTAGTTTTCGCATAAATACGTTAACTGAATACTTGATTAGAGTAAGGTGAGCGACTCTCAAGTGATCACTTCAGTCGGGTTAGGTATTTGATCCTCAAAGGAATACTTAAGTGGTGTAAGACGCGTAGTGACCCTCAAATGATCACTAAATGTAGGTAACATAAGTGACCCTCAAGTGATCACTTCGGTAGGGAAAGAGGAGTGACACTTAATGATGAACTTGGTTTAGGTAAAATGAGTGACTCTCAAGTGAGCACTTAATTTGGGTAAAATAAGTGACCCTCAAGTGATCACTTCGGTAGGGTTAGAAGAGTGATCCTCAATTGAGAAAGAAATTCGGGTAAAATGAGTGACTCTAAAGTGATTACTTCAGTATGGTAAGGGGAGTGACCCTCAATTGATCTAGTTTCCTACGATAACCGAATGGGCTGCCCCAGGTAATGCCAGGTGACGCCAAGTGACGCGATCACGGCCTGAATTAAGAAAGTAGTCCATCTGATGGCATCGTCGCACTGGTGTACAATAGTGTGTGGAAAGTCTCACTCTGTTCATTCACGATTTTAAAGGTCATGACCGAGGTTAGATGCAAAGACCCATTAGCAGGAATTATACATTTAAAACAACAAGACGAATTTCCGGTTGTGTCGACTGTTTTCCCCGGTCCCAAATTTATTCCTTCTTATTCTATAATAAAAATTCTGTTTGAGTCGATTTTTCTATCTCGATTTTTTCGCTATGTCGACCTCCTGTTTCAGTCCCTGTGGTCGAATGTCACACATTTTCGTTGTTCCTTATGTCGAACTGTAGATCGAGTTGTAGTTGCGAAAATATTCGTGACGGTTTGCGGCATGTCGCTAAATTACCAAGCGTGTCAAAATAACTTTTCATAATTGGAGGATAATTGGTAAGTGTGAATAATTAAAATTGCTTGTATATTATCAAAGAGACATTTATTGCGCAAGCTCATGTTTATTGGTTTTGTATAAAACATGAATATTTTATTGTTTGATAACCATTCCAAATGGTCACAGAAAGAATAACTTCAATATGTCAAATGTTAGTTCCACTGCTCTGGTCGAACAACTCAGAGAAGGATCCAGTATAAAATCCGGGGGGGATATATGGATCGGCCAAAGGGAGTCAGGGTTCTAAATTAAATACATTTGACACAAATAAAAAAAATCACTTTATTTTTCAATAATACGTTTTCACGACGGTAATATGTAACAAGACCGTTCAATTGCGGATATAAACAAAGCACATAAATCGATGACTAATTTTTCTAAGTCCAGACAATGTCGACAAAAAAAGTTTCGAACATATTACACACAAGCAGTGACACACGGAACATAGTTTAGATGCAAATTATTAGGCGAAGGCTTGTCCGAAAGCGAAATTCTTGAATCTTACTGTGCATCACACTTATGTTATAATTGAAACATTTAACATGTTGTTCATGAATATAATTATGAATAACATCCCAAAAAGAAATGTTATCCACACAGTATTGCAAACCTAGCACGAAAACATAGTAACTAGGTATGCCAACTGTAGTGTTGATAAACGCAACATAATGGCTTTTTAATTTCGACTTAACAATATTTTACTTCCACATGGTGCATATATTGTTTGCAAAATATACATCATCTGGTTAATATTCTGCAAGTAATAATAAGCGTACGCATTGATTGACCGGGCTTTCTATCCGCAATCCAATAAATGTTCTAGTGTTGTATTTTGACATTATATAATCTCACATCTATGCAAAATAAGTCTTTCAGTCAGTGAATCGCATTTACAACAACGCTGGAGCTTTAATGTTTCCATCCAAAATCGCCTTCTGTGTACACCTTGTTGGAAATATCACAGTCTGTAAATGGTTGAACATAATACCCAGCAGCCCATATTGTGACAATAGACTATAAAATTTTCTAATAGTTAACCTGGACTTGTTATCATGGCCAATGAATCTGTATAGCCTACTATTAAATACTTGTTTAAACAGATATGTTTTTAAGTCACCGATACAATTGTCCAAAATATGCAGCTGCCTCACATCAATAAAAGTTTCAATGGGAGCAATCCCTATTGCACAAAGTGACCAGTCTGTACTGCTTCTTCTAGGTAGAGACTGCATATACTTCACTCAAAACCTGTGCGCTCTTTCCAACTTTAGTAGCTCCGAGGGTGAAATATATTATTTGATCACACCTCGCATCCATACAAGCATGAGATAACAGCAGAATATATAAAAAAAATACGTCAACGGATATAATGTAACTGGGTGAACAACACTGTTGCAAATGCTTATAAACGTACCACGTATTTTAACACACGCGTCATCGATGGGGTCGTACTGCGATATGCGTCACATTCAATTCCCAGATGAGTATAGTTTTTTGTGTCATTGATACATCATTTACTTCCCTGTTCGAATGTTCGTGCGTTGCGCAAGTTTGGGTTTTCGTTCATTAATAACCGAGCATTTATTAGCATTGTAAGTATATCTACAGAGTCTTGAATAGTTTTCGCAAAGGTCAACCATTTTAATAAGTCCATTAACGAAAAAGAAAATGAGTAGCATGTCGTCTGCCACGGTGGGTGTTCCAAGTTTCACAACATACATACACACGCCTTGTCCACTAGTTTCTAGTAAGTTTATAATCACATTGATTTAAAGGAGCTATATTATTGGCGACGACTTGCCTCCCTGTCTGGTTCCCTCTCGTACTGAGAACCACTCTGATGTATTTCCGTGATAACGTATGCAGCTTGTCATATCGGTTAATACGCTGAATAACATAGTTACGAAGTTGGTTCTAGACAACACTCCTTTTTCAGTTTGTATATGATTCCTGAGTGCCAAACAGTGTCGAAGGCCTTCCTGCAGTCGAAAACCGCTACATAGACCTTAGACCCATGTTAGCTTGCAAAAAACAACTCTTTTCAGAACAATAAAGGAAGTCATTGTACATCCAAGACCTTCCTGAAATCCTCCTTCTTGCTTGTCAATATGTTTCGTTATACACTCCTTAGGTCGCTCTAAAAGAATATGCTCAAATGGTTTAAAATAGCTGATGAAAGCATAATTGCACGAACAATTGTCAGGGTTGTCCTTGGGATTCCTGCCACCTATATGCAGCGTTAAAATAACTCCCCTCTTTAGCGAGTAAGGAAACATCCAGGTTAACACGTTAGCAATAATAGGTATATAATCTTTAGCGTAACTTTAATGTTTATACTGGATATTGTCCGCGCCAGCCGCTTAACCGCTCATGAGAGAGGCTTTAGCGTCACGTACTGTATCCGGTGTTTCTACAGCACTGGGATTGGACTGCAGTGAGCTCAGAGTGTCCTGAACATAAGAATTCAATATGTGCTCCCAGGAGACATCGGTGTCCAGGGTCGCCGACGGCGTATATAAATCTTGGAAGTAGTTAGCCATCCGTCCGTTATCAACTTTGGGTCACGTACCACATCAACGTAAAATTTTCAACTTGAACACGGTTTGTTGGTCTAGAAATATTAAGACAACTGTGATTAATGTTACACTTTCTACACAATGGCACAGCTCACTTGATACGGAAATTAAGTCAATCAATGTATGGTTTTTGTCATTATATGACACATATGAATATGGCGAGCCTGTACAAAGTGGTAAACAGTTGACAGGTAACATAAAACAATCGTTCAAGAAACATCTTAAGAAGTTATCACGAGTATTTACATTATCCGTTGGTATTAAAATGTTGGAGTATTGATACCATAGATCATACGACTTATACGACAATATGCCCCCTATACATTGAAATCGAGTGATTACAACAAGGTAAATTTACCTGAAAATAAAACATGTATTGGTTAGGTGATAGTTTAAAGTGTATGCCAATTATGCGGTCACTATCGATGTTCAGAGGCACATTATACTTTTTATGCCATAAAATGGCTACCCAACCCTTTACAACTATTCTACTGTTATTGCATACAAAGCATTATCACACACATCATGGTAGCAATAATCTGATGTCAGATTATCAAATAGGCGCCTGTTCTGTGGCCTGAGCCAATGTTCAGAAATTCCACATAAATCAATTGTATGTTTAACAAATTGTCAGCAAGAAAAGAAGCACTGGAAATTATGTCTTTGGGCGTGTCTTTACCCCACCGGCTTTAGCCACTTCCGGCCCGTCCACTACCACGCGATTCGAACCTAGGCGCGATGTATCGTTACCGATACCTTCTCTGGTCATCAGTGTGGTTTCGGCGTCTCTAACCCGTGTGGCCTCGTTCAATGGGGTAGAGGGCCCCGCTTTCATGACGGTGGTCTCTGGCCTCGGTGCGGACCGGGTACATCAGGCCATTCATGTTGGGCCATCACGCCAACATGCGTCCCAGCTGTAGGTCCCCCTCGCCAGGTTGAGCACGATAAGTCCCGTTGCGACCACGATGTTCAGGACGAAGACGGTCAGCGCCACCCGGTCCGCCCTAGTACTGGTCCCGAAAACCGTTTCGTGTGAGCTAGGGTTTGCATATCACATAGTCCGGCCGAATCCCATCACACAGAACATGCGTCGTCAGAAACACAATTTACACGGATATAACTCTGTTTGGAGATTTACGCAATGGAAAAATCCGAACGTTGGTAACCGTTGGACCCCGGCTATTCACATAAGAAAACATATTTTGCACTGTCATACATGTGTGGTACCCTCTTACAAAGAAACGCTTTGACGAACGTTGTGTCACCTTGGTGAAGTGTCCATCACCGGTGTTTGTTACTACCGCGGGCATTCTTTTAAAAGTCTCCGCAGCAGAAGCTCGTGCTAAATGACATTTAGCGCCCTTAATATGACAAACATTCACGTCACTTCCGGTGCGGCGTTCATCAGTGACCTTAAGCTGAGCGGATTCCTCGGTAGGTGTTATGACGTCACCATTTGTCACGGTATCAAATATTATTGACATATCCTGCGCAGTCTCCATGGCGCTCACACAAACAACGCCAAAGTAAAATATTTTACGGAGACTAGAAGCTAAAATTATCTGACCTCTATCGTGGAATCTGTCAAGATGATCAACACGCGAGTCAAGCGATTCACGCGCGATTTCTACAAGTTTTAAAAGCTCTCCTACATCAGTACATTTTCTCTAAGCTGGACCGTGATATCACAAACGTAACAGAATGTTGTAAAACAATACGTTGACAATGTCTGTTGGTAAGAGCCATTATATGAGAAGTCCGTTTATTATCGTTTGAGTATAGAGTATAGACCACTTCTGCACAGTTATTTTGTCGAAAAGGGATAAAACTGGTAAGTTAAATTTTTGACGTTTTCAAGATTTATGTTCCTTATTCGGAGTTTGGTACTTTTATAAAGCACTTTAAATACTAAAACCCTCTTGAATAGACAATGCATTTCTTTGATTTTTTTATGTAGAGCACTTCTGTATAGTTATTCGATCAAAAATGTTTTACTTAAAATATTAAAAATTCACCTTTTATGTTCCCTAATCGGGTTTGAATAGGGAATAGTGAACTAGTTCCTTATTCCTTATTCGACTCATTGTGCGTTATAAAGTAATTGTAACACTCCATCCCTTTGAATAAGTCAATGCATTTATTCAAATTATTTTATATTTGTTTGATAAGATCAATTTTTGATATTTCGTCAAAAAATGAGCAAATAAAGCACTTTGAAATTGAGTATTTTTCGTAAATTCTGTTACTTATTCGGAATTTGGATTGTCTGGTACGTTAAAAAAGCACTTTAATCACTAAAATTCTCTTGCATAGACAATGCATTTCTGTAAACTTTTTATGTAAACCACTTCTTCGAAGTAAGTTGAAAAGAATGTATTACTTAAAAAGTTTTTATTTCTTATTCGCGTTTAAATAAGGAATATGGAACTAGTTCCTTATTCTTTATTCGATATATTTTCTATTTTCGTGCATTATTTTATTCCCAAAGTTTTTATTCGAAAAGGAATAAGAAATAAGGAACTAACTTGTCGTCCATCAATATAGCCTTTTGTTTTATATTTAATTGAAACTCCGGTAGAATCCCATATCCAAAGTAGAAAACGAAATGTAAAATATTAGATTTGTTAAAATGACAAAACCTTGAGGAAAAAAGACCTGCAAACTTATTCCTTCAGATTCTGACGCGATACAGGAAAGTTGAGGACAGTTGAGTAGTGTGCTTTGATTTCTAACATTTACACTACCTAAGAAAGTACCTCCAAGTGAACAATTACTTATACTTATGTACGTGTAACTGAATAATATTACACTTTTAAAACTAAACTAGATCCTGAATATTTAATGTTCATTTCTATCTACTGATCGTGAAATAAATATCGTCAATTTTATTCCTAGTTGTTTAAAACTAGCATAAAAATACTAGTTATCAATGTATTGAACAATTCTTTAACAAAATTGAGGAATACAATACATTAATTACCTTTAAAGTTCCGCTAGTCAAAATGATATCATTCTTTACATGGCCGAATTTTGTAATCGGGTATTTGCGGAAATTGTTTAGCAAGTTCTTTACTTTCTGTTTCGTGAAATTATGTAAATTCCGTTTCGTGAAACTGTCATATGAGTTTGATAAGATATTGACACAATTATAAATTTATTAACTGCGTGTTTGCATCTGTTATGATATCGTTAACATTAATCAGTATCAGAAAATAATAAATCGACAAACAACTGATATATAGATGTTTACATTGTAAATATAATGCACATAGCACAACGGTCAGTGTACTCAATCACATTCAAGTCACTTGAGTAGGTAAGATGGGTGACCATCTAGTGATCACTTGAGTAGGTAAGATTAGCAACCATCTAGTAATCACATGAGTAGGTAAGATGGGCGACCATCTAGTGATCACTTGAGTAGGTAAGATGAACGACCATCTAGTGATCACTTAAGTAGGTAAGATGGGCCACCATCTAGTGATCACTTGAGTAGGTAAGATGGGCGACATTCTAGTGATCACTTGAGTAGGTAAGATGGGCGACCATCTAATGGTCACTTGAGTAGGTAAGATGGGCGGCCTTCTAGTGATCACTTGAGTAGGTAAGATGGGTGACCATTTAGTGATCACTTAAGTAGGTAAGATGGGTGACCATCTAGTGATCACTCGAGTAGGTAAGATGGGCGACCATCTAGTGATCACTTGAGTAGGTAAGATGAACGACCATCTAGTGATAACTTGAGTAGGTAAGATGAACGACCATCAAGTGATCACTTGAGTGGGTAAGATTAGCAACCATCTTGTGATCACTTGAGTTTGTAAGATGGGCGACCATCTAGTGATCACTCGAGTAGGTAAGATGGGCGACCATCTTGTGATCACTTGAGTAGGTAAGATGGGTTGCCGTCTAGTGATCACTTTAGTAGCTAAGATGGGCGTCCGTATAGTGATCACTGGAGTAGGTAAGATGGGCGACCATCTAGATTTAATGATCACTTGAGTAGGTAAGATGGGAGACCATCTAGTGATCACTTGAGTAGGTAAGATGGGCGACCATCTAGTGATCACTTGAGTAGGTAAGATGGACGACCATCTAGTGGTCACTTGAGTAGGTAAGATGGGCGACCATCTAGTGATCACTTGAGTAGGTATGATGGGCGACCATCTGGTGATCACTTGAGTAGGTAAGATGGGCGACCATCTAGTGATCACTCGAGTAGGTAAGATGGGCGACCATTTAGTGGTCACTTGAGTAGGTAAGATATGCGACCATATAGTGATCACTTGAGTTGGTAAGAATGGCGACCATCTATTAATCACTCGAGTAGGTAAGATTGGCGACCATCTAGTGAAAACTCGAGTAGGTAAGATGGGCGACCTTCTAGTGGTCACTTGAGTAGGTAAGATGGGCGGCCATCTCGTGATCACTTGAGTAGTTAAGATGGGCGACCATCTAGTGATTACTCGAGTAGGTAAGATGGGCGACCATCTAGTGATCACTTGAGTAGGTAAGATGGGCGACCATCTAGTGATCACTCGAGTAGGTAAGATTGGCGACCATCTAGTGATCACTCGAGTAAGAAAATATGAACGACCATCTAGTGATCACTTGAGTAGGTAAGATGGGTGACCATTTAGTGATCACTCGTGTAAGATAAGATGAACGACCATTATAGTGATCACTTGAGTAAGAAAAGATGAACGAGTCATCACTTTCAGCGACCATCCAGTGATCACTCGAGTTGAGTAAGATAAATGATCATCAATTGAGTTGTGTAAAATGTTTGCATTCAATAGATCACTTCAGTGAGGTAAAATGTTTGACCTCTAAATTGGTAAAGATGTTTGACCTCGATTTGATCACTTCAATGTGGGTATGATGAGTGTGATCCTCAATTGATACCTTGAGTTAGATCAGATGGTTGACTGTCAGGCGATCACTTTTTTTGTGGTAGCATGAGTGACCCTCAAGTGATATATCTTTTTAGTTTTTACAAAACCTCGTTTACTCTCAACTTTTCAAAGTGGTCATGAACTGTGGTAACCTCGAATAATGGTGGCGATGAAATGTGCATACAGGAGGTTTGAAGATCTGTTTAACCATTCATGGCATTAAATTAAACGATCCAATTGTTAAATAGGGCTTATTTACAATGGCAGCTTTGTCCACTCTCACCTCCTCATGCACCTGCACATACACATTGAACCACTTATCATTTTACCAAAACGTCTTCTCCCCTGGGTGTTTTGCACCAATCTTTTTATACGCATTGACTTACGTGTTTTTCATATTTTTCATATTTTTTCTGAACGTAAGGGATTTCGCCGAAATGGACGACCAGAATAAAAGTTTGCACTAGCAGATATATTGGTCTTTTAGACAAATATTGGCTAACTGCCACATTTATCTTTAGCTTGTTATTACCCTTCCATGTGATGGCATTGTCCTGAATTGCCAAAGCGGTAATTATTTCCTCTTGAGTTTGTTTGGAATGTTTATCAACAAGGTAACGTGTCACGGTACCAATACCTACACATGTGGTGAGGAGGTGTGTACGCGAGCCGGTGAGCTCAGTCGGTAGAGCACTCGTCCTGATAGCGAGGAGTCCCGGGTTCGTGCCGCGGTTTGGTTGCACATTTTTCTCCCCCTGTAAAACACGCAATGAAAAAGGACAAATGAACAAGAACATGCTTTTGGTTCTCGGTATCTAAGTATAAATATCAGAATAAACGGTCATTTCTGTTTTACATGTCAATGAGAGCTACTCTCACATACAACCGATCCAACATTTAAATATTGTTTTCATTCATATATATGCCTCCCCATGGACCGCCGCTGGCCTTGTGAATTTCTTTCAAGTTGCCGTTTGGTTTTCGCTCGTGTACGGATACATCTGCTGTTCCTCATGGAGTAAAGCGTTGGAACGTGTTTTATTTAAATGACCACAATGAATAAGACAAATTAAAAGACCGCAATGAATAAAAAAAAACCAGGGCCCGTATCCACTATTGTCAACAAATAGATTTTAAATCATATTAAACCTGTTTATTTTAACGTAATAGAACTCATTCCACCGACTTTACTCATCAATTTTACAATACAGTCTTGAAGTTTAGCCCTCTTTAGTCCTGAGTGTCAAATTTATAGGTTTGTGAATGGCCACTGATTTATGAGATGTAAGCCATTACTCGTATATGCTATAGAGTATCACACCTATTACTTGAAGCCAGTGGTCTTAACACAAAGACGTACAGAAAAGCATTTTAACTGAATTACAAAGAAATCTATTTATTTTATTCGTTTTACCAATATATGTGAATAATTGTACAATTTCGAATAGTAATAAAAAATATCAAAATGTAAAACCCTCCTTGAAAGAAAGTTTCAATGAAATGAAAAATTGAGGTTTTGTCACTTGAGACTGTTAGTAATTATGGTTACAGAAGTCCCGGTATTGAATCCTGTTGTCGATCTAAAAATATACTTTTCTTTTATTATTGTTATATTATTAATGTGTATACTTGTGAATGAATGCTATTATTGTCGATAATGTTTTATGTTTCGTTTAAGTCATTAGGCTGAGTATTAGTCTTCAAATACTAACATATGTTTTTTGATCGGACTTGAACCTACAATATGAATATCAGTCAATCAGACATGCAAACCACGACGTTATAAAATTTAATATATTTTAGTAACACATTTAACATGTAAGGCTGTAAAGCATAGTTTAAATAACGCGGATACCCGATTGTTTTCAATATAAATGAATTACTCATGTACGTGACTAGTCGATATGAAGATAGGACACTATTCATACAGCAAACAATGCAATGTTAAATAAGTCGTGTCAAAGGGATTGCAAATCTACCATAATTAGGATATAACAAAAGAGGAATCTACAATAACGTATTTAAATATCTGTTTAATTATCTGGCAACTTAACACCACCAACTTTATAAACTATTTATCGTATTTAGTTGAAAATTATTTTGATTTAAACTTTGAGAATCAATGCAGTACTTTTAAAACAATACCGCACTACAGTATCATTTTGATTCGCGAGCTTTAGTTAACTACCAGATTAAGAACCCCATACATGGGCAAATTTGGATCTGAAATAAGACCAAAGTACAGAAAAACCTTATAATATAAACGGCGATGACGTTATCATGAAAACAAATAATTGATGCAGAAGGCATTTACAATCTTAGATAACGTTTTGCATATTGTAAATAAACTAGAACAAATCAGTGAAACGGCATACACAAATATGCTTAAATGTAGAAAGTATTTCGAAACAATTCTTCTTCATTTCTTAACACAGTATCCACTACACTGACGTATGCTTGCAGTTTTTTGAAAGAGGTCAAGAGAGAACTGTTACATTCAAATATCTACGTTTATGTTCAGGAGATCGCCTGGACACACTTTTAACAAAGTTCTCAATCCTATCGACACATTTTGCTATGAGTCAGAAGCTTTATGGGAAGTGTCTGAGATACCTTATACAACCACTTATGTATGTCTTTTTTCGTAAATGTAAACATATACACAAGTTAAATATAGTATGCGCCTTTAACAACTATAGAAATGAAAACATGTTAGTACCCTATACCTACAAGATTTGTAAAGTTGATTATTTCCTGTTTTGAAAAGTCTTTGAAGGCGCAGATGATAGATTAGTGCAAAAAACTAAATGCATTATATGTTTAAATGATCTGACTGTATTTATCAAAACAAAAACGCACATGTTCCGTGTAAACATTTATAGCGCTTTTAAATTGGGGGAAATATGGCCACGAAGTAATTATTAAAAATTTTTTTTATAAAATATAATATGTCTTTATCTGTATATAAATTTAAGAAGATATGTAATAAGCGTTTATACTTTAGATATAAACTAGTCTTTTGTGTCTTCCATCATGATTTCGCCAGCGATATCAACGATAAGATACACATTAAATAAATAAGAGAACCACGGACGAAAACAACCGTCACATTCCCATTTAATCCTTAATTTCGTTATTGAGAAGTTCGTTTATGCGCACTGGCTAATTTGGACTGGCTAGAATGGAGGCATTTCGCACAAAACACAAAGAAAGTTAGAATTTATTTTTTTTATTTTATGAATCGCCACCGGTCTAAACACCAAGCATAAACTCAAATAATAACTTATAATAGTCAATAAGTTTTCTGATGATTTACGTTTCAACTGTATTGTGGTTTATTTAATTGTTTTGAAAATGTCAATACAAATGCAAACACTGTTCACAGTAGAGTTCATTGAACCTAATTATTCTATTCATATACTGAACAATCTCATTTTAGAACACAGACGGTTTCACAGATCAGGAAGTAAATAATTTTCGAAAACAGACAAAGACCCACAGATAAGTCTCAGTGGATAGTAACAGGATCGTTACAGGTAATTGTTTCCTTTACGTTGTTTTATACCTTAATACTGTTTATATCAATTTAAAATGATATGTAAAAGTTGCATATAAGATCTCAATAAACATAATGATGTCATTCAGTTTGTCCAAAATTGTTTTTTTACTAATTGTGTATAATAAGGGCCATGATCAGAATTTAACAAACATGGATATAGTTTATTTTAATTTTTACAGCCCTGTTTATTCCTCATATACACGTCAATAGTTAATTCCATAATCAGTCTACCAAAGCGAACGAAACATTTACATTTAAATATTTACATCTGTTCTTGATTTTCTGAACGATAAAAAATGAGATCATTTTGCATGAACCGGTCGACCTTTCCTGACTTTTGTAGGCGGAGTTTCGCAACAAAGCAACGGTGAGTGGGCGCTGGTGAATCACTGCGCGTAGTGATTTTACTATGTTCTACTTTATTGATAAATATAGCAGGGCACATGTTCTGTTAAATGCCGGCGTGTTTACATGTTTCTTCTGATGTTTTACGAAGAATTTAAATGAAAGACATTATTTTCTAGAAATATCATTTGGAAAATGCTTTATTTTGCATTTGATAACAAAAGAACACGCATTGAACAAACAAATTAAAATTGACACGGTTTATTCTACGGTTCGTCTGCAACAACTGTCAAAACAAACATGGCTGATGATTCGGAGTTCGGCGATTTCTTTCTAGGACAAATGTATGATATAATATCGGATTCAGACAATGATTATCTTTCTACGATAGAATTAGGCGATATCTTCGTCTACATTTAAATACATGAAATGATTAGAGACTGCCCAAGTGTTATGTATTTTCGTGAGTTCGAACAAATGTCTTAATATTGACAATTCGAGAAGACTAGCACGACACAACACTTCAATATCTTTGCAAAAATTAAAAGACAACAATAATGAAATAATGACGCATTTAATTACCTTGAACTGGAAGTTATCCATTAAATCACCATGACCACAAATGTCTATGCCCTCTCACATAGGTCATGCATATGCAAAACATGAGTTAAAATGTATCAGAAGTTCTCTTGATTAAAATGAACATATTAAAACAAAAATCATTATTACTTCCACATATTTAACAGAAACTATTAAATGATTAAACAAATCTTTGATTCTTTATTTCTTTCTGCAAATTACTTATGGACTATTTATTATGCGGAGGATTAACAGAACGCCCAGCTAAAACACCAAGGGCGACAAATGCTCTTACCATTTACATTCGCTCTTCACGTTTTGATCCCCTTTGTTGTAATTAAAGGCTTATTCTCAAACACTATTAGGTCGAAAAAAAAGCCAAATAAAAAGAGAAAATGTAAATATAAGTATTGATTCTTAATACTAGCGCGGTTTATGCATTTACAAAAACATAATGCATGAACGCACAAAAATAAGAATCAATCCTTAAGTGTGGGGAATGCATGAAATAATAAATACTAAGCATATAACAGTAGCTTTTAGAGGTTTATCATGTAAAAGAATATTAAATGCATATTAAATTTACTTGAACTGTTTGATGCCCTATGTTTGACAAAACAAGCAATACTATGGATGAAGTGAGTAGAACGCTTCCCATGAATGACAGCATCACAGACATGTTTACCTGTGGCACTGGTGGAGTTTTTAAAACTAGTTTATTGCCAAATTCACACAATATATTTTTGAAAATAGTTCACTGTTTATCATGCTTCAAAATGAATAATGCACTCTCACCATCAAGGATAACATTTAAAAAATATTGGATATATTAAAAAAATAAAACATAATATGTATTCCTTCATGAATCATATTAATTTCAAAGAAAACGGAATCCAACCAAAGTTCCTTATCCTAACATTTCATAGGCTCAGATTATATACAGCGACTAAATAGAGGCCGTAAGAAACGTCCTTCATAGTAATGTGAAACCTCCATTGCATAATAATTTTAATAAAACAATAATATGGTGCCGAAACATAAGCGAGTCCGTTTAAAATCGTAACGCTATTATTTATTCTGTGCTTTCGTAAAATATTGAAGAGATTTGCCTAAAGAATACACATTCAAACAGTAGGGAGGGTTCATACATCAATGTATATTTTCTTCGTCTTTATGATTTCTTTTCGGCAGAGACAGGTGGTTGTCAAAAATATTGAAACATCATCCATTGCCAGACAGAAGTAAATAATCAATAAACTGCTATGGGTTAATTACAGTTTCACACTGAACATTTGAACTGCCACAATTTCTGAAAATATTTATAAACACCTGGGTAAAAATCAGAAATGGCTGCCATATCACAAAACTATTTCAAAAAACTAAGTCATTTCCCAATCTACGATTGATAGGATGCATCCAAAATATCTTGGTATTTCATGGTATGAAATCTCCTAGTTTCGTATATGAATATATTTTTTATAATCTTTTTTTCATTCTCAAAATGAAACTTACTATTGCCTGTAAATTATTTTATTTATAGTAACAACGTTTGCAGAAATCACAAAACTATTTAAGTCATTTCTAAATCTCTGTATGAAGTAACTTCTCCAAAACACAGCTGAGCTTCGAAATTTCATCCAGTCATCTTTTTTTAAACATGCATTCTCTCGTTAATGAGACAATGTTTGTGTTAAAGCTAAATAAGGTAACAATTATGTATAAAACAATTGAATAGAACTTATCATTTTTTAGCAATTTTGTGCTCTAGAATGGTTTCGCTTTATGATATTGACCAACGATATATTTCAAGATTATCTACGACAGCATCCGCTTGTCATGGTAATAAAACATTCGATTTTTAATCCTGTTATGACGGTTTGTTGTAAAATAAGTTATGAGAGTTATGCGGTATTGGGTTATGGCGGAAAGTTAATCAATAATCGTTAGTTTGAATTCATCGCTAGCAGAGATTTTTTGGTACTACTGTTGAATATCTCTCCTAAGAACAAATTTGAATCTAGACCTGATGTCTTGGTTGAGGACAAATAGGAAACCAAGACCTCTTAAGTGACGACGGGAAACATTACCACTAGACAACTCTCATTTTCACATATCTGTCTTCTTTTAGGGCAAAGCAACCATGGCCAGCAATGCTCAAAACAAGACCCTGCTAGTTGCTGCTTTTGACTTTGGTACCACGTATAGCGGCTATGCTTTCTCTTTCCGAGACGATCCTAAAAAGATTCAGACAAACCAGAATTGGTATGCAGGCGGTGGATCTTCCAAACTGGTGTCATTAAAGACTCCTACCTCCGTTCTTCTCAAACCCAAAGGACAGTTTGATTCGTTTGGATTCGAAGCTGAAGATAAGTACGCAGACCTAGCGGAAGACGATGAGCATCACGGCTGGAGGCTTTTCCGGAGATTTAAAATGGTTCTGCATAGTAATGAGGTATTTTATTAATAATGTTATCCTGTACTAGCATTGTATGTTATTATTATTTTCTTTTTCTCCCTTATTATTTGTTTTACTTTCGTGCTTGTCTCTGTAGGTCTCGTTGTATTATTTATGTTATTGATTATACAAATATTAACCTCATATACTAAATTGATATTGCAGGGTGACTTTCAGTGGTTTTTAGGGGGGTAGGTGGTACCAAGAGTAGAACAACAAATGAAATATACCAAACTGTTTGGCAAAGTCTGTAGAATATAAAACTGTCAGCATAAATATTTCTTATTTGACTGATTTTTTTGCGACATTAATTTTAAAATGTTTGGTGTGTCATTTTGTTACAATATAGTCATTTCAATACATTATTCAAAATGTAGTGGTTACACGCTAAATATTTAAGCTCTCAGAAACAGCATCTTTTGTCAACAGCCTTGGGACAGGCTAGTATGACGCCTCGATGTGTTTAAACGATTTGACTGAAGGGTAGCTGAACATGGAGGGAAGTATTATTCACTGTTTAACAATCATTTTTATAAGAAAAAAGACGTTATGTACAAAACAATTACATATAAATAGGTAAAGAAACAAAATATCTCGTGTATGCTTGTTTGGGTATTTTGAGCTTGAAATTGCCTTGACCTTAACATGTTAGTTATGTATGTCAACACAAAGCACATTATGAAACAAATACATGACAGTCATATTCATATATCTTAAAGAATTAAGCATTCACAACTTATTGTACAATTCTGGCAGCAAGTTTGTTACCACTTTAGGCCCAATGGAATAACGCATTCTAAACAAAAATAAACACCTTACTTGAAATATATATATAATTAGTAAATTAATTGAACAGAACTTGAGCATTACACCAAAGATGTCAGTAATGAAATAGTGACATGCCACACATTTAGATAAACTTAGATATATTGTAAAGTGTTACAACATACAATTAACACGACAATAGTAATTTTCAGACACACTTTTGTTTCACACCACCACGCGGATGAAATATATGTGTTTTAAATCCGACAAATGAACCTAACAGTATGTCTTAAATTGAAGACACATATATTTAACAAGCTTGCACCATTTTTCTATCCACAATAATTATACTAAACTTGTAGATGTGACATTTACATTGACCTTGAAATGGTCAATGTAGTATGCCAATATCCGACAAGTTATATCCATGTAAGTATTCATTCAAATCTATTGAATAATTATACCATTTTCAGAAAGAAACTTTTAACTGAAAATTTATGGCGGACATTTTGGACGGAGCCTTGGAGTTTTCAACCCACACCACAGGCTGGCAATTTATGCCGGCAGTTTCAAATACTACAGACTTTGCAAAACATGTTGTTTATAATTTTTTTATACCGTCTCATCCTTACTACAAGTAACATACGTTTTGACTGAAAATCACCCTACTTACAATATCAGCTTGGTCCTTCTACAATAATATTATTTAGAGACACGTAGTTTAATACATGACAGACAATCAACGGAATCACGCGGCGGCATGATGGATATCAAGATATCGGTATCATTACATATAACGGTAACCGCTTTAGAAATATCAAGTAGTCAACCTGTTATTTTTTGTAGCATTGATCAATGAGGAACTAATTTAATAAGTTACCTAATTGGAGCCAAATTCAGCTAGATGATGAAGACGTAAAACGTTTATAAAAGTAAAATTAATGTCACCTCTAGCACTTGACGAAAGAAGTTACGGTGGAGGACATTTGCGGAAAACAGATGAAGGCTTTCCCGCTGTTTGTCCTGTCTATACATTTCATGAGAGAGCACTTGCTAGATGCCGTTAAGAAGCAAAAGATAGGAATCGAAGAAACGGACATATCTTATGTGTTGACCGTCCCGGCTATCTGGGAAGACAATGCCAAGAGGTTCATGAGGGATGCAGCAGTTGCAGTATGTTACTGTTTTTTTTTGTTGCGTTGCATTTTAAATTAATTTGTTTTATATAGACAACCAAGACTTTGTTGGAATAACTGACTGATAGTTTAGACCTTCTTCGTCATATACATGTTAGTATTTTTAAAATGTAAAATGGGCCATTGAATATAGATTAAGTAGTCCAAAGTAAAAACATAGACATGCTTACTAACTTTGAAAACAACTTGAATTGAGGCTTTGCGATCAATAACGTAAACGCGTTGAAACATTATGGAAATCGTTGTATTTTATAAGCTCTCATACGACTCTCACTATGATAATCAGAACTAACGATATTATATAAAAGTACGCTTCTAATGGAACGATGTCCATAACGTCACGTTTCAAAGCAGTTAAAACAACCATTAACCTCGTTACTGAAATAATACATCCAGCGCTTCAAGCTCATCAATGAATTCAAAACCTCCGGTAGAGGATACAGTAGCTCGTATGTACCTAGGTCTATACTAAGCTGCTGTATCGACTTTTTCAAAGGCTGGAATAGACCCAAACCGCCTTAAGCTTGCCTTGGAGCCGGAGTGTGCCTCGATCTGGTGTGAGACGTTGGGTATGGACATAAAAGGCGCTGTATCGATTCCAGGAGCTCAGTACATGGTTGTCGATCTTGGAGGTTAGAAAAGTTGCTCTATATTAAAATACAAAAGTCATACCTACTTATAACCGTCCGTCTTTCATTAACCATAGGATAATTGGCCACAAAAAAAGTGCGCATATTATACATGGATACTATACGTAAGCATTTTAGAAAACAATAATATCCTAACGATTTTTTCCAGGGGGAACAGCAGATATATCCGTACACGAAAGAAAACCAGACGGAAACTTGAAGGAAATCCACAAAGCCAGCGGCGGTCCTTGGGGAGGCATCTTTGTTGATGAAAATTACATGAAAATGTTGGGTTGTTTGTTTGGGGAAAGGGCTCTCATTGAACTGCAAAGTACGGAAATGGGTGATTATTTTGATATCACTCGTGAATTTGAGCACAAAAAACGATCCTTTGATAGCGTTAAAACAAAGCATATTATTGTTCGTTTGTCTGCTTCATTGTGTAACCTTGCTAAAGAGCATTCGAAACAATCGATTGAAGAAAGAATTGCAGCATTGGAAATTTCCATGACACTGAAGGGTCAGGACAAGCTGAAAATCGATGGGGCAGTTATCCAATCATGGTTCAAAAGTCCAATCGACATGCTGATCCAGCATATAAGGTCACTTCTAGCAGAAGCAAAAATGAAACGCGTGCAAACTATCGTTCTAGTTGGTGGCTTCGGTGAAAGCCCGTACGTTCAGGAAAGAATGAGGAATGAAATACCAGCCGTGAGGATGATCGTTCCTGAAGACGCGGGCCTCGCCGTGATAAAAGGCGCAGTGAGGTTTGGACACAACCCAGCCATTGTCAGCTCAAGGATTATGAAATACACGTATGGGACAAAAGTGTTGGTCGAGTTTGATGAAAAGAAACACCCAGGTGATAAGAAGGTATGGAAGAATGGAGAGTGGTGGGTGCCTAATTGTTTCAAGGTGTACAGTCGGGAGAACGATAAGGTGGGAGTGGACGTTCAGGTGACCAAGATGGGTACTCCTTACAGTAAAGTTTCCCTTACACCCGTCTATAGGACGATACAGGAGAACCCCGAGTACGTGACAGACCCTGGATGTGAACTCATTGGGACTATAAGACTGGAAAACAGCATTGACATTCCATTTGAAGAACAGGATATAGAAGACACGTTTGTGTTCGGGGATACTGAGTTGCTGGTAAAGACGAAGAACATGGCCACGGGGAAAGAAGTATTCATGACATTTGAGTGTTTCAAATACATAGTTTGAAGGATGATGAGTGTGGAAAAGCACATCAGAACGTTTGTAGAGTATTGCATACTTATGCCACAAAATATGTAATTGTATAGAACGTTTCACAAAACTATTATATAGATTGTTTCGAAAGTGTTTGCTTGTAAGTTTCACGTTTGAATATATATTCATCAATTTTCTTGTTCGAAAATGCCTTAACCCTTTACCTGATAGAAACTTAATTCTACTCCTCTATCTTCAGCTTGATATATACTCATATTTACTACATTACTGATAGCCTCATTCATTCTCAATGACCAAAATATACGTTACCTGGAATAAAAAATCATCTACTAAATGTGACATATATATCCATCAACACAAAATACCGTTACTGGTGCAAACAAAATATATGTTACTACTAAACGTTTTTCAACAATTGATTCATTTGAGAAACTGGCATCTAATCTTTCTAAGTCTGCGATCTGGGTCATAAAACAATGCCCAAAGGGTTAAACAGATGGCAGATGGCCTATCAATTTTAGTCAGATGTATGGGAATAAATAAATATAAATCAATAGATAGCCAAATAAAACAAGAACACATTTCTGATGAAAATCTATCAGGGAAAGGTTTAAATGTAGAACAGACATATATTGGATGAGATCATGTCTGTATTTACAATAATTAACATATTATGTATTGCATTGTTATAGTACCAGTTTATACGGATTTCAATTATGATAATAAAGTTATGTATCAATTAATGACGACTTAATTGCATACATCAATGGGTAAGAATGTTAGAGGCACCCTTATTTATAGAATCTATTGTGTAGGTTGATCCGTAACTTGTCTGAATGATCCGCTTTACATGGCATTTGAGGGGCAGCATCCGCACATAGAAACGTGGTGCTGCTGAGTGTTGACCCAGTTTTCTACATCGATATGAAGTTATATTCCATGGATGCAGTTTCATTTTAACCGTAACAACAGGTTACATCTCAGACATGTTGGTTTGCCAAATGGAAGAACCCAAATAGTTAAAGTTTATACCATCTTAATTTTATTTTGTTCATACATGACTCTGTAGCTGCAGCCGTTGAGAAGCTTTTTGTAGGCATCGTTTAACAAAAGATGCAGCCTAACTTATCTTTTATCTATTACCTGGCACTCAAGACCTGCGTGTGTAGTCATACTGAGAAAACCCATAATGTGCTTATAAAGGCAAAACAATGTCTTTTTATTTTTCCAAAGTAGAAAAAATATAATTGTATTAAAAGTGTATGTTGACCACTGAAGTCATGCGCACACATTGGTGGAATCATTCCGTCATAGATCAGTGGTTGATTAGTTTCACCACCGATGTATATGTATTTATTTCTTTATTAAATAACTTTCCAACTTAGGAAAATAATAACAATGACATTTGGACAAAATAATGTGTACAGTGATATGACGAATAAACCAATACTTACATAATGTAACAACGTAATGCAATATTATATCGCATAATATACCTATATCCGAAACGAAATTACATCAGCTTGCTAATCGGACCAAAACGGTAAAAGCTGTTTTACAATTTGATTTTCAATTCGAAAATTAGACTGTGCAATAACCTCATACTGATAAAGCAAATACACAATCTATAGAGGTACTGATAAGACGTAGGAATATATCTCACATTCAATTTAAACTTGTTTGAAGGGTTTTGTCAACATTCATTTTAATATCATGGACGCTAGGATATTGTTTCAACTTTTAAACAATATAATAAAGTGATTCATAGTTTTGTTAAGTTGGCAGAAAGTAATATTTCAAGCTGATAGAACGCCTGATATATTATTATAGATAAATGTTCCCTATTGTTACAAGGGCAGCATAATGAATAAGCTGTAATTCACTCATCACCAATACATGTATAAGAGGCCATAATATTATAGATGATTTTTTAGATATATTTCATTAATCATTTAACAAAGAGTATTGGAAATGACTATTAAACAATTGAACCAAATACAATATTTTATCAGCGCAACACGAAGTATGACCCAATTACAGGACATTTGCTTTGAATTAAAAAATAAATGTTGGCAAGGTATGACTTAGCTTCGGAATGCCTAAAAAAGCCTCGAAATGTCACGAAAAGCCTGAAAATTTACAAAACTGTTCAAATAGTTTTCTTTTTACCCGTTAATTTCACTTTACTGAAATTTCACTTCAATGCTCTGGTTCAAACAATTACATTTTCATTTTAATTTGTTTCTGATTTAAATATATCGTCAACACACACTAAATATGATTCAATCCCGTTATCAAACACAGTTTCAGTTTTAGATACAAACAACAAGGGATTTTCCTTTCTTTCCATCACAAGGATTGTTAGTTTAATGAAGGCGTCCAACAAACATTAATATACGAATGGAAGTTCTAATTTTTCATTTAGTAGATACATTAAGCTGTCAATACTTATACTGATTTTGATAAAGCAATTGGCGTTATTTGTTCGTCAACTCTTTTAAGTACAAGTCACATTTATATTTTAATGACCGTCAATAAATAAACGACGCTCGTTCATTTAAATATGCACTATAATGGAAATTACTTATAATTACTATTTCCAAAGTCTATGTTACACAATAAATGCAATTCTTTTAATCATATTCAATCTACGAAACCAGGTATAAAGTAATCATTATTTCAAACGTCTTTGCCGCACTCAAAAATATATTCCTTCTTCGAATACGCATATTTTATTACATGATATCTAGGGGTTAAGATGTACCTTATTTTAGGCGTTACTAGACGCTTAATGAGAACAGAATAACACCATTGCGCATTTTCCCTCCAAAGCTGCATTATGATTGTATTAAACTACTTATTACTTGCGCAACTCTCTTATATATGTAAATACATTACAGTCAAAATCTCGTTTTTTATTTTACTTTATATAGTCCCGTCAATTTACGTATACATGAATACATGAAATGAAAGCAACTATCATTATCTTAAATTTTTTGAGACACTGCAAATATATATGTGCGTGAGAGAAAAACAATATGGAACGCTGATGGCCTTGGGAGGTATCTTTTTGGATGAAAAGTACATGCACATGTTGATTGAACTCTTTGGAGATGAAGCTTTAAGTGACCTCCGTAAGACTGAATTGAATAACTACTTTGACGTCACTCGTGAAAGTGGACGTAAGAAACGGTTATTTGACACCGAAAAACTAAACATATCATTTTTCGTATTTATGCTTCAATGAGATCTTGCAGGAGACCACTAATGGTTTAAAATACTAACAGATCTGCTTATGCATCATCTTAAGTCTTTCTTAGCTGGACCAAAGACGAAAAGCGAGCAAACCGTTATACTGGTTGACCGTTTCGGAAAAAGGACTATGCGTTCAAGAGAAAGTCAGAAATTCAATAGCCGGCATGAGACTGATTGTCCCTTCAGACGCGGGACTCGCCGTGTATACACATGAATGATTAAAACACAATTGTTTATAAGTATTTCCAAAGGCTTTCGTTTTTATTTTCCGACCAAAATAACAATTATCAGTCGGTGTTCATATTTTTGGCACAGTGGACTTAAGGGTTGTATGATCATGTTCAATTATGTTAAAGTTCTGACTCAACACACATTGAAAGGTTTATTAAAAAGTAGACTTCTTTTAAAAGAACAGAAATTGTCCTAACATAACACAAGTAGATGAAACAAATTACGAACCATTGGCATTGAAGCTATCAAAATGTCTTATAGAACAAGTTAGTGTTTAACATGAGTCACGTCGTCAGCTAAAGAGTCCTGTTAAGGAATTGAAAAAGCGACTCTTTATTTATTTATTTTTTCATTTTGATCCGTTTGAACAGGCACTTATTGTTTGGATATACTTTTGTAAACAATTTCATTATGTAAGTTTATTTATAATTTCATGTTTAGTTCCCATCAGCAGGTTGAATTAAGTAGTTTAACAACAAAGTTTATACCTCAACAAAGCTAACTTTCGCAGACGCGGTAACAAATCTTTAAAACAAAAGTATAGTCCCTTTGGGAACATTAAAAGTTTGTAATGCAAAGGTACACCTTTCAGTTTAAATTCCAGTAGTAGAAATATTTACAGTGCCTTTTGCCATATATTTTCTTCGAGTGTTTTGATAACCCCGCACCATCCGGAGTTATATACTATATGATTAGTGATGTAATTATCTTCTCATATAATCGAAGCGTTTGCGCTTTGAAATGCATAGTAAATGTGAATACAACACCAGTTTTACTGACCATTCCAAGGAGATAATTACCTGTAAACTCGTTGTATAAAGAGAGACAAACTTCATGTTCATGCTTTGTTGAAATCCCGTTAGTTCGAAATCCCGTGTGTTGGAATCCCGTTTTCACAGAAACGGATTTGTCAAAATGATTTAGATTATCCAACCAAAAAATTGGCAGGGTATTTTGAGTACATACGTATCTACAAATGCAGTCTTAAACTCACTTCATGGTTACAAAAATGCAAATATCTTTCATAATACAGAAACAATCACCACAAAGCCACATATCATAACTTGGAAAGTGTGAAATAGTTTGTTTCCTGGAACTGTTCGTGATATTGTAGTACATTTTACATATGAAATGCAAATGTTTTTCAATATATTCTGTTAAAATCTTCTTTTGAAAAAAGACTTTCTCTCAATGGACCTTAAAATATAGACTCTGGCTCTCGGAAAAAATATTGTTTTGGTCTTTTGAAATCATTTTACATGGTAATAATTTCTAATATACTTCGCATAACCAGAAAAAAATAACTGTTTTCTACAAAACGGACAAATTAAGGATATGAGATCGTTCGTCCACCAAACAAGTTTTAACGCCAGCTTTAGAGAAACATTAGATAAGAATTGTCTTAAAATTCGATCCTTAAGAAGTGTTTCATTTCGATAGAGACACTGTCAACAGTAAGAGCACTACTGTCAATGTCAGAATGGTTTTGTTTAAATGTCTTGTCTGTTGGTTGCCCTTTCGTGAACGTGCATTCTAACCTTTTTCTGTCAATAAAAAGGATTTTAACTGGTCAAATGACAAGAAACTATAATTGAGTGTATCTTTGCCTTTGCATCGATATATATTTTTTCCTCAATAACATGGACTTTATTGTGAATTAACTGCTCGTATGGGAAGTCATATTTAAACAACATAAGATACATGATTTATAGAAATAAGATGAATTTGACGATCAAGGAAGTAAATTTCCCGGTTTTTTAAAGATCGATATCCGATCACCTGATTTCTTATCTGTCTGAGCCATACAGATGGCGGTGGTTTACAATTGGATAAAGGATTTTCTCAGGTACTTATTACCTTTTCTTTCGAAATATTTATGCCTTAAATTTTCAATCCTAAATGTTAAATACCAAATAAAGCTATTTCAAATCAAAATGTATACATGGCATTTACAAGTGGTTATTTGATTATATATATGACTGCTTATATTCGAGGAGTCTAAGATTTGACACGTCTGATGGTAAAAGTCCAAGTGTAGTAAACAAAATGTACTCTCCATTGCTAAAATTACAACATGAATTAAATTAAAATGTTTTAAAATACTGTATAAATCAAATGTGAATATTTAATGTTGTTGTTGTTTTTTTCTATTTCTGATATGAGAATTTGGACATTCTCATGGGAAACATGTCTGGCAAATAGAAATATGTTTTCCACATTTAAAAATCAACAATATCTTAAAATCTGATCAAGGTATTGCTGCAACATCTCAGATAGTTATCAAACAAAATTATTGTAAATATTTTAGTGTCATAGCAATAAATCCTGATGGGAATTTAATTTATTTACGTATCGTATCTATTATACAGGGAAGTATGCATACATATATTATTAGAAAGGTAGAAAGGCTTGATAATATATCACGCGATTGTTTTGTTTGTTTGACCCACTTGGTATCTTATTACGATTATTTAGGCTTTGCTTTGTATTACCCCTGTGAAATCTCCTGCCGCACCCATTCAGTTTGAAGAACCGTTACTCTTAACTTGCGCGAGATGCACAGCGATATATTCCCGACAGAGTTGCTTTTTCACATTTCACTCAACAAGAAGAGCTTTTGTCAAAAAGGTCATGAAGTTTGCCTGTGAGTTTCCTTCCATTTATCTGTTAAAGTATGAAATACATTCAAGAGCCTTCCACAATGAGATTGTGACTGGGCAAGGTGAACAAATTTAGCGCTTTAAAAAACCGTTTGATTTTAAGGTACAATATTTTTCAACAGTTTAGCATACATGCTTTGGTGAGTAGCAGATCATACTTATTTTATCTGAGATACATGTATGTTGAATTATATTTCTACGGCAATATATGTCCATAAATTGACATGGTCTTTGTGTCAAAATTATCAAAACGACCAAATCAGTAGTTTCTCATTAGATTGATTCAGATTTTTTTCCGAAGGGAATTTGCATTTTTATCACAAGAGAGTTACAACATTAGAAATTATTTCAGGTCCCAACCTGTTTGGCAATATCAAATTAAAACCATTCAATGGCTTGGTAATATCTTAAGAAATTGTTTTGCATCTTCGCAACAAAAAATATAATTTTAAGACATCATTTTGTCAAATTGTATTCAATATCTTTCTTTTTTAAATTTATCATGAAGAAGCCACATGACACTAGCTGGTTGATGGGTATGATGTGATCGATTGATTGACTGATTGATTGATTGGTGAATTGATTGGCTGATTTATTTACCCTTTCGTTTCCAATAGCATCAAATAAAATGACACAACTTTGTTTTGCTGCCAACTTACTAGGAACAAGGGTCAACACGTTCATATACCATTTAATCGTTTACTGGTTCCCTTATCAAATGACTCCAAGTTATAGTTTTTGGATATTTACATGTCCTAAAAAAACTCAATGATTGTTTATAGAACAGACAGTAGATAACTTGATGATATTGACAATCGATTTATGGCGCCGCCGACCGACAAGCTAATTACAATTGTTTGTTCAAATTAGCTAAAATGATTTGTCAACGCTTTAATAAATATTTAAAATTAATATTTTTTAGTATCAATTGAATTGAGTTTTCACGAAAAATATATCTTGTTCAATTATTCAATATAAATCAGACCCGGAAGTAGTTGTGATTTTCAACTTTCTAGAATCGTATGTAGACACTCAAATACAGTTCGTATAAGGTAATTTTGTAAAGCTTCAATCGGAAATCTCCACACATTTACATCGCATTTTTAGAAATGCTATATATAATATTTTATATTTCCTCCAATTTTCAATCAGGAGATTCACTTCAGTTATTATCAGTACAATTCTGTGAAAAAATCCCATAACAGACGGGTTTCGAGATTTTCGTTGGTAAAACTTTGAAAATAGGGTATTTAAACCACTGACACAGGCGCACAAACGCCAATGCATTTACGAATATGTCAACACATGTACAATGTACATCAATTACGTAATGCAATACATTTTCTCGAAAACTCCCTTTATCTCTTTGGGAAATGGAAATTGCACTCACATGCAAAGTGAACCGATTTGTGAAAGAAATGCACACAACTATTTTAAAACCTTTTGCAACTTTATTTTGAATTCTCAAAATAGGATGTGAATTAACATCTCATAACAGAAACTTGTTTACTTTACAACCAAACAATATTCTGTAGTGAAGATAAGATTTAGCAAAATATTTTAAGTGCACTTTTAAACTCGTGTGAAGTGTTATGTCAACAAATTTGTTAAAATGAAAGACACAATAACATTGGTTCACCTTCCAAACGCTATTATAAAATGATATGTAGTTGTTTTGCAGTTGAATGTAAGTAATAAATCAAGCTGATCTATCTCTGATCGCCTTCTAATTTCTTAAAGACGAATATCCATATTCTTTTTCAGGATGGTTAGTTTACATCAGGGTCTCATAAAGTGTGGCACCATAATAGTCTTGGAATTTAAGCATCTAAAACGGAAAACTATCTATACACAATTTTCATTACATGTTGGAGAATACACCATCTCCGGGATAATACCTTTATAATGCATCTTAAATTTGTTACAATACAATTATGTTATAATTGCAGCGCAAACGTAGGGTTTGAAGCTTTAATCTTCTAACTGTGAATTATACAAGAATCAAGGATTTGTTAAATCTTGGTTAAACTTTGAAAACGCAAACTAGTATAGCGATTCCGCTACAGAACATGAACAAACGTTTAAATAGACCAGTCCAACCAGTTTGACGCCTTTTCTGGTCACGTTACCAAATGAGTATAAATACAGCAGCTCGCCGGTTTTTGGACAATCTTGTGTTGGCTGTTACTGCTGAAAAAAAACGCTAAAAAACTACTGTTAAAAGTACATATATTTGGATATGTCTAATACAGTTTAAACACTGATTGTTCCAGTGGCAGGTTAAACTCAAGGGGTTGCATTTCCTAGTTCTAGAGATTCAAATTAAAAAGCCTTATTATTTGAGTATATAAAACCTGTTTTAAAGTGCATTGCCTTCCATCATAAAGTACAATTGTGACAACCCTGACAACAAGGGGCAAGGAGATTATTTGCAAATTCTTGATTTTCCATTGTAAATTGAAGTAAGTAAACGTAATCCAATCAGACATTGCTTAAACATTAACTTCCAATAATTATTTTTACTTCTTTTTTCCATCAATCAACTTGCAAAGTAGCCAAGAAGAACATTGCAATATATATATATTATACCTTACATAAATGTGTCCCTTCTTTGTATATATAAAACTGATCGGTCCGTATATCACTGTATAAGTTATATAAAAACACAGTTTTTTGACGTCAGCGGTCCATATCATATCTTTGGCCGGTCCGGACCTCGCCAAAAATGTAATATGGACCGGTGACGTCATACAACTGGTAAGTGCGGTTTGCTATTTTCACAACGGCGAAAATTTGTCGCAAGTAAAAATTATAAGCTTTGTTCAATAAAACACATCGAAGGCGCTTTAAAAATAATGAATGGTAATACAAAATGTTCGGTATAATATAAGAAACATTTACACACCACTAAGGGCCATATGACATTATAGTGACCGGCCAATCAGCCCCCGAACGTGAAAGGACCTCGGCTAACGCCTCGGTCCATATACACCTTCGTTGGCTGACTGGCCGGTTCTTATAATGTCATATGACCCTCAGTGGTGTGTAATATTTCTTAAATTTATATAGCTGAAATCAAGCTAGCTCTGTCAATAGATCAATAGATACTAAATTATAACATTTCTTTCGAAAAACAACAGTACATTTTATTATATCTTTTAAAGAGGAATGACTTGAGTGTGAACAGTCACATGAAGCACCAAAATGTAATAAAAACACGTTAAGCACTGAAATACAATGAAAAGCCACGTTAAGCAACGAAATGCAATGAAAAGCCACGTTAAGCAACGAAATGCAATGAAAAGCCACGTTAAGCAACGAAATGCAATGAAAAGCCACGTTAAGCAACGAAATGCAATGAAAAGCTACGTTAAGCAACGAAATGCAATGAAAAGCCACGTTAAGCAACGAAATGCAATGAAAAGCCACGTTAAGCACTGAAACGCAATGAAAAGCTACGTTACGCACTGAAATGCAATGAAAAGCCACGTTAAGCACTGAAATACAATGAAAAGCCACGTTAAGCAACGAAATGCAATGAAAAGCTACGTTACGAACCGAAATGCAATGAAAAGCCACGTTAAGCACTGAAATGCAATGAAAAGCCACGTAAAGCAACGAAATGCAATGAAAAGCCACGTTAAGCAACAAAATGCAATGAAAAAAACACGTTAAGCACCAAAATGCAACGAAAAGCCACGTTAAGCAACGAAATGCAATAAAAAGCCACGTAAATCAATGAAATGCAATTAAAAAACACGTTACGCACCGAAATGCAATGAAAAGCCACGTTACGCACCGAAATGCAATGAAAAGCCACGTTAAGCAACGAAATGCAATGAAAATCCAAGTTAAGCACCGAAATACAATGAAAAGCCACATAAAGCACCAAAATGCAATGAAAATTCACGTTAAGCACCGAAATGCAATAAAATCCACGTAAAGCACCGAAATACAATGAAAAGCCATGATTAGCACCGAAATGCAATAGAAAAGCCACGTAAAGTACCGAAATGCAATGAAAAGCCACGTAAAGCACCGAAATGCGATGAAAATCCACGTGAAGCACACAAATGCAATGAAAGGCAACGTTAAGCCACGTTAAGTCTCGTAAAGCCCCGTAAAGCCACGTCAAGCCACGTCGAATAAAATCAAAAACAAAAAAAATGTAGTAATATCAAGAAGAATAAATAAATAGTTTATATAAAAAAAACTTTTAAAATAATTTTCTTCAACCTCTAACGTTCAGTTACTTAATTTGATTAACCTAAATCGTATGCCTCATTAATTGATACTTTTTTAGTATATCGTTATGATAAACTTAACCGGATTCGATCCGAGATTCAGTTTTCAGTTATCAAATTCATACGTTAACTTTAGTAAAGCATTGGTCCCATACGATTTATGTTCTTAGATATGTAAAAGATATTGACATATTCACAGGATAAGCAGGATGTTTGAACAAGGCCTCTAAAACACGTTTATAAAAGAAAAGAAGTTCAAATTTTGATAGACACGATGTCAAAAGTATATGAACTTTGATGTTATCATTGCCGTATTGTTTAGATATAAATAAGGTTTTATTAACGAGTTCATCGACGTTTCATGCCCGATGAACACTTCCTGTTTCGAATGATGATCAAGAGAAAGGCTGTAAATATACGAAACATGTGCTTCAATATAGTGTGAAACCATTTAGTCAACAATTAAAAGCAAATAATGTAATTGGTTGATCTTGTTGACAGTCCAAGCCAATTTGTTTTTGTTTTTAAAACAAGTCATTTTATATTTGTTTCAATTTTGTGTATGTTCTCTAAAATGCTGACTAAGAACTCGATAAAAACATCCATCATGATTGAAACCCTGAATTTTCCAAATATACAACGGACAATTAATTCCTAAGAAGTAATGAAATTCGTACAGTATTAAATACATGTGAAACGCAGGACTTTAATATATTGTTTGTTCTGATATTGAATATTGTAATGACCAACTACTGATAGAAACAATACTTATGAACATTATGCCGAATATCAATGTGACAAGGCAAGGCGAGATGAAAGCTTCGTCTTCTATATTAAATGTTTTTTTTTTCAAAAATGCGTTTCTATCATCATCATCATCATCATCATCATCATCATCATCATCATCACCACCACCACCACCACCACCACCACCACCACCACCACCATCATCATCATCATCACCATCATCATCATCATCATCATCATCATCATCATCACCACCACCACCACCACCAACATCATCAGCAGCAGCAGTAGCATCATCATCGTCATCAACGTCATCATCATCATCATCATCATCATCATCATCATCATCATCATCATCAAATGCTTGTCATGTATACACAGAACATGTTTCGTGTGCACTGTACAAAATACAATGCCGAAAAGTTTGTTTAGGCTGAACACAAATGATATAATAACAATTATTGGTGTAAAAGAATCTTGATAAAATTTGATATATTTGAAAAATGAACGAACAATTAGTGTTTGTTAAACCTAAATTGTAACTTATATGCTTACCGTTTCATACCAAATATGTCATATTCAGTTCATGGTCAAGATTAAATAATGAAGCAAGTTGTTTATTTTTCATCATATTTCAACAATTTGTTTGAAATCTTTCATGTTATATGTTTGAGGATACAAGTTGCTCTAAAATGATCAGTAAGATTATCTTGAATGACAACCAGTGACACTAAATTGGATGAACATATGAAAACTAGTGTGCGTATTTATTCGTTTAGTGTATATTAACTGGGTCGTCTTCACATTTTTTTTGATGCAGGGCTTGTCCTAAAATTTTCGTCAAAACCAATAGGGGTTGTGTTTCTTTAAACGGGAGAAACCTGTAGTGTGTACTTGTCCAGTCGTTTTGCTACTGTCGTCAATAAGTTCAATTGGCATTGGGGGGAGGGAGGTCTTTAAACGGGAGAAACCTGCATTGTGTTTTTTTGTCCAGTCGTTTTGCCATTTTCGTCAATAAGTTCAAGTACATGTATCATTTTTGTATGAATGATTAAAACTATTCAACTGTCAAGAATAACGTTCTCATATTTATTTATGCTGCTCTTAGGATATAACTATATATATACACATTTTCAAAGTGTTTGTCATCCTCTCAACACATTCCTTCCAATCATCTACAAGCTACGAAACTTGGTTTAAAATACTACATATTACCAACGTCTTTATCCTACTCAAAAAATATATTCCATTTTCGAAGACATACAGCATATTCAAGTTAAATCCATTTCTGAAAAAATGGCATTATGCAATAGCTAGAACTGTATTTTTTATCTATATAGACATGTCCAAAGCTAATACAAATGTACCAATACATTTCTAAATTCCGTAAAATGAAACAACAAATACTTCGGCTCGAGTGTGAAGAAGCTACTAAACTACTTTCCAGTCAGTTTTCTGGGTAAAAAACAACACTGGACCCAATATAATAAAAGTTATAAAGGCATTTCCAAATCCCTCATTACAACGCATTTTACCATATAATAGCAAAATTTAAAAAAAAACTAATGTTACTTTTCTCTCGTATGTTGTTAGATTAATGTATGTTGTTTATTGATGATGTATAAAACAGGTGAGTATAACTTATTAGTGTCGATCAAATACTTTTTAAGCTCAAGAATTACTTCTCTTTAGAATATTGACCAACATAGATATCGACGGAATCTGTGTGTCAGATATGTAAAACAAATCATTTTGAATCATGCTGGTATGTGGTAAAATGGAATGACTCAATTATACGATGTTTGGGCCTGGAGGCGGTTTTATCAAGAAGCATATGGTCGATTTCATATCAATGCGAGCTTTTAATTAATCGTTTCGTTATTATTGAGTATTGATGGAACAAGCACCTGCTCTCTTTGTCGAAGAGCCAAGAGAAACGGAAGGAACATTGCCTTCTTGGGTGAGAGGCGGAAACCTATACCACTAGATTATTTTCATCTTCACTAACATTTCGTGTTTTAGAGCAGCGTGTAGCTTTAATAACCATGACAACCAGTGTTCAAGGCAAGACCCTGATAGTGGCAGCTTTCGACTTCGGAACAACATACAGCGGCTATGCTTTCTCCTTCCGAGATAACCCCGACAAGATTCAGACAAATCAGATCTGGTATGCAGGCGGTGGGGCTTCCAGATTAGTGTCACTAAAGACGCCTACATCCGTCCTCCTTAATCCAGAGGGAGGGTTTGACAAGTTTGGTTTCGAGGCCGAGGACAAGTACGCAATCCTTGCTGCAGATAATGAGCACCACGGCTGGAGGCTTTTTCGGAGATTTAAGATGGTTCTTCATAAGAATAAGGTATGTTGTAAATTTACGAATCATGTTTGCCTGATATACATATAATTAATGATAGCACATTGGTTTGCCCACGAGCAAGTGTAGATATTCAACATGGTTTGGTTGTAAGAATGCCAATTAATTCCTAAAACTGTTAAATAGCATTCGCACCTTCAGTTAACTAAGAAATCTACAGGGCACCTAATACAATCAATTTAATTGAAGATTACCTTGTGAAGAGGCACAACGTTGAATTACTAAGAAACACGCAACGATAGACATAAGACGCAGCAAAGCAGCATACACAAATTTCATAAATATCTTATTATGACTAATGGTTGGGATAATCACACTTGAACGGTCAGTGAGTACTTAACATCACAAGTATCTTAGTATCGGTCAATTAAATCAATATAAATCATGATAGTCTAATATGAGCCATCATCAACACGAAGACAACGTATCAAGTAATGACTATAGTATTGCTTTTGTAAACATGTAATGTTTTCTCTAGTATTTGACGAAAGACGTTACGGTAGAGGATTTTTGTGGAAAACGTATGACGGCTTTCCCATTGTTTGTTATATCGATAAAATACCTTAGAGAACATCTACTAAAGGCAGTTGCTACGCAGAAAATAGGAATCAAAGAGACAGACATAACTTACGTGTTAACCGTCCCGGCCATCTGGGATGACAATGCCAAGAGGTTCATGAGGGATGCAGCAGTTGCAGTAAGATATTGATATTTCCTTTGGATTAAATTTAGTGTAGGTTGTTTAGCACTTGATCATATGCATATTGGTATTGGGAAAAGTTCAATATAATGTTAGTTTTAAAAACTTAATATTTTAATCAAGTTTACTAAAATCAAAACTTTAATACTCACGTTGATATTATTTTAAACCTGTATATGCACTTTTGTGAAGGCTGACATCGACCCCGCTCGCCTTAAGCTGGCCTTGGAGCCGGAATGTGCCTCGATCTGGTGTGAAACTTTAGATGTGGACATCAAGGGCGCTGTAGCTATTGCAGGATCACAGTACATGGTCGTCGATCTTGGAGGTTAGAATTATGTTTAGCTCTGTAGAATCAAATGCTTATTTTAATTAAAATCTACATAATATACTTGTCGTAGTTTCGTTCAGATAAGACCACTGGTTATACGTAATAGGTGTGATTTTTTCGAATTATATAGACTACGGGACAACATCTCTTAAATCAGGGTCCATATTGAGTTATATACACAGCCCTGAATTTGATTCTTAATACTCAAGACAGTTAAACTTTACATTAGTATTGAAAAATTGCTACTGAAAGAGTTATGTCGATTACACGTGCTCTATTAGGTAGAATTAACAAGTAAAACTAACAAGTAATACTACAATTCTATGTTGTGAAATGTTTAAAAAGGAGCATTTCTGAGTCAAAAACTCATACTTATGGAGTTAGTAAATATATACTCTTGTTTTAGTTTAATTCATTGTGATATTTAACAAAAACACGTTTTAGCGATTTACTGCAGGAGGAACAGCAGACATATCCGTACACGAGAGAAAATCAGACGGAACATTAAAGGAAATTCACAAAGCCAGCTGTGGTCCTTGGGGAGGTATCTTTGTGGATAAAAATTATATGGTTATGTTGGGTCGATTGTACGGGGAAAAGGCTCTGATTGACCTGCGAAAGACGGAAATGAGTGATTATTTTGATATCACTCGCGATTTTGAGCACAAGAAACGATCCTTTCATGCGGAAAACACAAATCCTGTTTTTGTTCGCTTATCTGTTTCATTACGTGACCTTGTTGATAAATATTTCAAACAAACTCTTGAGGAGAGAATTGCAGCTTTGCACATTCAGGAAAATTCTATAAAGCCAATAGGTAAGGACAAGCTGAAAATCGTTAGCACAGTTATCCAATCATGGTTCAAAGGGCCAATCGATCTGCTGATCAAGCATATAAACTCACTCTTAGCAGAAGCAAAGATGGAACGCGTGCAAACCATTATTCTGGTAGGCGGTTTCGGTGAAAGCCCTTACGTTCAGGAGAGAATGAGGAATGAAATAGCTGGCGTGAGACTTATCGTCCCTCCAGACGCGGGTCTTGCTGTGTTGAAAGGCGCCCTGAGGTTTGGCCATAATCCCGCAATTGTATCCTCAAGGATCGTGAAATACACGTATGGGATATCAGGGCACACAACTTTTAGTGAAAAGAAGCACCAAGGTAAAAAGAAGGTTATGCTGAATGGAGAGTGGAAGGTGCGTGATTGCTTCAATGTGTTCGTGCGGGTGAACGAGGAGGTGGGAGTGGACCATCAGGTGACCATACAGAGTACCCCTTATAGTGAAATATCCCTGACACCCGTCTACAGGACGACACAGCAGAACCCCGATTTTACAACAGACCCCGGATGTGAACTCCTCGGGACGATTGAGCTTGAAAACAGCATGGACATTCCATTTGAAAATCAGTATATAGAAGACACGTTTTTGTTCGGAGATACAGAGTTGCTGACAAAGAACACTTTCACGGGAAAAGAGGCATTTTTGACATTTGAGTGTTTTAAGTAAAATGTTTGCCGGACGATGAGAGTAGAACTGCACATCAGCACTAACATATGTATGCCACAAAATATGTAACCGTTTTAGACGTTTCACAAAACTATTTTATAAAATATAAAATGTTTTTGGTTTTAACATAATTTTACTTTTTCTGTACAATGTACTACGTTTGCATAAACATTTATTTTCTTTTTTAAACGTCTTAAATATATAACACAATTACCTTGGATGAGATCGTGTTTGTATATGCAATAATTAACAAAAAAATGTATTAAATAGTTTTAGTAGTCCATGTTTACCCGGACTGCAATCCAAATATATTTTTATATTTATATTGTTAAATTAATTGCGAAAATAAAATACTTATTCTGAAAAAGATGCATGCAATTATATTCAATTCATCCAGTAGTACGTGTGAAGGTATTTTCACAGTAAATGATCGTAAAGAAATTATTTGATGGATTTTATTACTGGAATAGTTTTCAAATGGATATCTTTTTGCAATTCATTATTATCCAATGATTTTGAGAGTTTTTGAAAGTGTTTTTAAAGTAGACGTAACTTTGATAGCTGTTCATATATAGATATACCCGTTTCTTAATGTTCTTAGATTTTCCAAAATGAAATTACAAACGGAAAACCTATATGACGATATAACATCTGGACTATTCGTTGACAGGGCAAATCTCTAGTAAAAACTATTCATATACGCTTCTAATATTTGCATGTTAAAGAGATAAAAATTCGCAGGAGCATTCCTACTTATACAGCCGATTGTGTAGCTTAATCCGTCTCAGGGCGGTATGGTCCACTTTGCACGGTTTTCGAGAAAAAGTAGATGCACATATAAAAGAGCTGAATGCTGGCAAGTGGTTCTACATCGATATGAAGATATATTTATGGACACATTTGCAGCTCGTAACAACATGTAACTTCTCAGACATGGCCCTGTAGGCTTTGCAAAATGGACGAACCCGATTGACATGGTGAACGCTTATACCATATGTACTTAATTTTATTTATACCTGAGTTTATAGGTGCACTCTTTGAGAAACTATGTGCAGGAATAGTGTAACAAACGGAGCAGCCTTACTTATGTTTTATCCATAACCTGTGACTTAAGACCTGCATTGTGTGGAAATACTGAGAAAACACATACTTTGCTTTCAAGTATATACCGGGCGTATCTAAAGCGGTGATTTGTTTGGTTGTTGGTAATTTGTTGGAGATTGATTGGAGTAAATATGGAATATGAGTAAAATTTAAATCAAATTAATTGAATTAAAAAGATAAAATGTTATCACAGAACTGACGTATACGGCTTTATGGTAGTTGCCTAGAAAAGGAATTCTTAGACTGATGTTCTTTGAGACTCTACACTACTGTATCCGGATTATGGGCACGCTTGTCATAGTATTAGTATCCTGAATATGTATCGTCGACAAGATCTTTACTGGAAAGATAAAATATATGTGAAACTAAGCATTAAGTGCATTATCGTGTGGATAGATTCAAATCAAACATGTTTTCACTACGATTCTTCTAGACAAGGCTTTGCAATCTGGTAGCAAACTTATGGGTTTGCGTCTATGTGTGATTAATGCATGACTGCATAATTCATAATAAAGGCCATTTTTATCATGATGACCACGATTAGTTACATACAAGCATAAATATAGAGTAATGATACTAGGGCACTTTTATAAAAATGAATGAACAGATATATCATCGGGTAGTATTGGTCTCTGGCTTTGGCAGACGACCGTGAAAGGAACGGAAGGGTTAAAAGAAGGGCCAGGTAGACAAACATTGGTTATAGACAATTGGGATGTCTACCAGACCGCTGACGACGCCAGACTCCTGAGACAAATGAGTGGATGAAAAAACAACTACAAACATACGAAATCGGACGGACATGTGGTAATTAGACTTTCACATGAATAATATGCACGCTGACACAGACATACAGACGGACACGCACACGCACACGTGCACACACACACACACACACACACACACACATACTCATACACACACACACACACACACACACACACACACACACACACACACCAGCAAATAGAACAAGACCGGTGGACAACAGTAAAATAATTTACTAATCGTAAATGGACATATGGTCAAAAGCAGAGTCACTCAATATTTGTAAGACCAGATTCACGCCGAAGTAATAAATACGCTTAACACAGTTGTAAATTGCGAAACAAAAACACGGACTCAATCATTTCAAGAATTACCTTTTAAAGAAATACCCATCGCATTAAAATCATTCAGATTCAGTGTTTGTAGAACACCATATAAAGCACTGTACCTAGAAATTTACGTGAAAATGAAGTAGCGTTTCAAAGTTTACTATATTTCTGCTGATATCAATATTTAAAATAACAGGACAGAAATCAGTTACAATAATGAAATTCTGCTAAAGGTTAAGATTTGTCTGAAGAATGAAAATGAAACATTTATTTTGTAAATGTAGGTCTGCTCACTTCAAAGCAATCCACATAATATATTGTACGGACATTTTGTGTTAATTGCATCAATGCAAATTTAGTATGGAGTGTACAAAAAATATTGCTCCACCATCTGAATTTCTATTTTATCACTTACATTTCGTCCTCAAATATGTCAGGTAATCCGATATTATTTTTGGTATCAATTGAACGCGCTTTATGTAAAAACATTTTAGTAATGAACGTAAAATATTATACCAGTCATATATTTTAGCTTAAATTGCTTTACAAAACATATATGTTTGAAAAATGAACATACTAAAAAAAATGTTATAAGAAGCGTTTAATAGGCCAAATTCAACCGGCTATGTTTTAATTTCACGCCCCTTGAAGCAGTAGATTTATTCTTTGATTGCCTGCTTGCTTGACGTTTGATTTATATAATATCCTATAGTGTCTAATTGCATGACGTAAAACCACACAAAGTTGACTTGCCGCCAATTTTAAAGGATGACCTATTCATGGTTCATTTAAACGTATACTGTTTTCCTTCTTAACTGATATCAAAATAATAGAGTTCAGACTGTTAAATGTAATTTAATTTTTAATGATTGTTTACAGAACAGGAGGTAAATGACGTGCTGAAATGGACAATCGGTCTATTGCGCTACCGACCGATCTGATCACATCGCCTCGTCTCAAGAATCCTTATAGATAAACTATTTCGTCAACGCTATAATATGTAAAGTTCTGCGAGATCTTAAATTAATATTAGTATGATCAAGATAGATTTTTCTCAAAAAAGTTTATATCGATCAATTGATTAATGTTTGGTCAATATTACCAAATCCCCTAAGTAGCTTTGACCAGATACGTAATTTAGACAATCGAATAAAGATAGTTTAAGATCATTATATTTTTAATCTTCGCTTAACGGAACCGCCGCTAATTAATAATGCGATATGAGAAGAAAACCATGTATTGTTGTTCAATACATTGGACCTTACCAGATCATTTCAGTGGGTAAATGACCCTTAAGTGATCACTTTAGTTTGGTGCCATGAATTGCCCTCAATTGATCACTTCAGTTTTGTAAGAGGAAAACCCCTTTAAGTAGTAAATTTATTGTTTGATTGCCTGCTTGCTTGACGTTTGATTGTTTGATTTATATAATATCCTTAAGTTTCTTATTGCATCACGTAAATGGTTCATTTATGGTTCATTTTAACATATCCTGGTTTCCTTATTCACTGATTTAAATAATAGCTTTCAGACTGTTGAATGTCAATTGCCCTCAATCGATCACTTGAGTTATGTAAGAGGAAAACCCCTCAAGTGGTCGCTTCAGTGGGGTTAAATGTGTGACCCTCAAGTGATCAAATCATTGGGGAAGGATGAGTGACCCTCAGGTGATCACTTCGTTGTGGTAATGGCCCTTAATAGATCACTTGAGTTGTGTGAGAGGAAAATCCCTCAAGTAATCGCTTCAGTGGGTTAGATGTGTGACCCTCAAGTGATCAAATCATTGGGGAAGGATGAGTGACCCCAGGTGATCACTTCATTGGAGGAATGACTCTCAATTTATCACTTCATTTGTAAAAAAGGGGTGATCCTCAGGTGATCACTTCAATGGCGTAAGATGAGTGACCATCAAGTGATTACTTTAGTTGGGTAAAATGATTGACCCTGAAATTATTTAAATGGGTAAGGTGAGTTGATCTTCAGTTGGTCCTTTCAGTGCGGTGAGGTGAGTGACTCTAAACTGATCGTTTGAGTTGGGTAAAATGAATGACACTTAATTGTTCAAACGAAATGGATAAGATGAGTGACCATCAATTGATCGATTGATTGTAAGACAAGTGACAATTAACTGATCAATTGATTGTGGGTAAGATGAGTAACCCTCGTGTGATCAATTAGGGTTGAATTAGTAGAATTAAGTGATCTATCTGTTTTCAAAACCACGTTTACTCCGAATTTCTCGAAGTAGTCAAGAACAATTATAACCTCAAAAGATAGAACCTAAATAAATAAATAAAATAAAATGTGTCAACTGGTTAATTGTAATGCAAAGACAATGCCAATTTGAGGAAGGATATTGCAGTAAAATGTAATGCTTTAAAGATATCTTTGATAAAATTATTACTTTGTAAGATTTTCTACTCTCCAAAAAGGGATGTTGTTACCTGTTGTTTATAAATTGTAACGCAAAATTAAATATCAAGTTGACGTTTTGATCCTTTCAATGTTCGTCCTTTCCCAACCACAATTGCAGTGAGGTGCCCATGCATGTAATTTACACCCTTACAGATCAAAAGAAAAGGAAGATATGGCATAGTTCGATTTCTTCCCTCTTGGCAAAACCAGTACATGTTTGTGATAAGCTTACAAATTATCATCATTAACCTGGAAGTTATAAAACAACTTCATTGCATTCAAGGTGTAGTTTTATCAGTGTACATGTTTTTTCAAAGAAGCAAGAATCGAAAGTGTTTTATATACATATCGTAACACATTTATCATACGTTCTTACGAAAAAGTGTCCATATTATTCTGCATAAAGCCTTATAAAACCAGCTTGTAAACATATGCTTCACAAAAATAGTAAGATTCAACGTGGAGTGTCTTCCACCTGTGTAAAACTACGCCTGTGTGGCTCGAACCAGTTTAAAAGCGTGTTACATTATTTGCTAAGAATTTTATATAGGACAAACGAGAGACAAACATACACATAGACGTACAGTTCATGACCAACAAATATGAGACCCATCAACAAGGCAAATACCATTTAGTAAATATTTAGATAATTATTGCAAAACCCACCCAAAATAGTCAAAAATCCCTTTTTATAAATTTCACAATAATGATGTTTTAGCTAGGTTTTCAAAAGAACGTTAGTTTATTGACATTTTTAAGCCATTTTTAAACACAAATTGATGACGTCACAATTGACGTTGCGTACGCACATATGTGTACACATGTGAAGTTGGATAGCAATTACACATTAATTTTAAGCCCTGATAAATAACAAGCGAAACCGGTCGACTTATTAAAGAAAAGAAATGTTTTTTATTTGATTACAGTAAAACTGCGATCACTCGAGGTCGCCAGGGACCGAGCCAGAACCTCGAGGGAACCGATGTTTCGAACGACCCGATTTTCAATTTTCCAGTATGATATGAAATATCTTTTAGTGTATTTTAAGTTTGAAGTCGTCAAACAGACTGTTTACTAAGACACCGATTATGTGTTGCGTTGTGGAAATCGCTAATATGTTCAAAAGTTGACGTAAACTAAATGTAAAACGCAAAAGAAAAAAACAATAAATGAATAAATAGAAATGTTTATTTTAACAAAAAAGCACATTTTCGTAACAAGCAACATTTGAATGACAGTACATATTGTGGCATTAGTCAGATTTAAGTTTCGCAAAATCAAGGATTGTTCCAAGTTTCCAAGTTTATTTCGTATAACTCATGTCACAAAACATGACAAAAAGAGTATTGAAATATATATATATATATATATATATACAACTATGTAAAGAACGAGAATAGTCTCAACATTTTAAGACATAATCTATAAGAATAAATAAATTCAATCAGTGTCATCCAATATTAACATTATACCTCTATAATGGAGGAGGCATTTAAAGGGAAACAAAATGCATCAATGTATGTATTATTATGAGAATCTAACCATTATCTCTTTAATAAGCTTACAGAGGTTTTCAAAATGTATACCTGAATCAGGTCTTATTTCCATTACTTGTTTAAATCTAATAATATTTGGATGTCTAATATATTTATTATCAAGACAACTTTTTCTTTTACCAATAAATTCTTGACATTCCAACAAATAATGATATTCATCTCCTATGCTATTATCGTTACAAAATAAACATTGTTGATTGGCGCATCTTGTCGGCTTCGCGAAACCGTTCAATCGTATTGTGACGTGACAGCGTACAGAGCGTCTGAAGATCATGGTCAGCATCGGCAGTGAATTCAAAGAACCTTCTGACCACATCTAAAGCGTTAACTTCTCGTTATTAACTTCTCATAATTATCATCTCAAATGCCCATATCAACTAATATTGGTCATGCGTTAACAGTGAAAAACGGTTTTTCACACCTTATCAAATTGCCATTCAACCGTCATTGCAATTTTTACAACTTGCGAAAATTTTAACACCTAGCAATTGTTTGTTTATTTTGGAACACGCGTTCGGGAAAAAGTGTGAAATTATGTTCTCGAGCGAGCCATAAGGTTTTGTGCACGATTTGTGTACTTGGGACCGAGGATATTGCTCGACTGCTCGACATAATTAGGTTTCGATGCAGCGTGGGTATATTTTATATGAAAATAGAAGGAAAAAAGTTCGGGACCAAGCTCCGACTTCGAGGGAACACCGGTTCTCGAACGAACGCTTGTTTGAGGGAACGCAGTTTCACTGTATATAGATTCTTGAACCGGCATTTTACTGTGTTATATATATATATTTAAAACATTTAAGGCATTTTCAAAACACAATATATATATATATACATATATACATCAAATACGCACTTACAAAATAACGATATTCAGTTAGATCCACAATTATGAGAGGGGATAAATGTAAAGAATTCTGACATTGTCATCGCATTAAAATCATTCAGATTCAGTGTTTGTAGAACACCATATAAAGCACTGTACCTAGAAATTTACGTGAAAATGAAGTAGCGTTTCAAAGTTTACTATATTTCTGCTGATATCAATATTTAAAATAACAGGACAGAAATCAGTTACAATAATGAAATTCTGCTAAAGGTTAAGATTTGTCTGAAGAATGAAAATGAAACATTTATTTTGTAAATGTAGGTCTGCTCACTTCAAAGCAATCCACATAATATATTGTACGGACATTTTGTGTTAATTGCATCAATGCAAATTTAGTATGGAGTGTACAAAAAATATTGCTCCACCATCTGAATTTCTATTTTATCACTTACATTTCGTCCTCAAATATGTCAGGTAATCCGATATTATTTTTGGTATCAATTGAACGCGCTTTATGTAAAAACATTTTAGTAATGAACGTAAAATATTATACCAGTCATATATTTTAGCTTAAATTGCTTTACAAAACATATATGTTTGAAAAATGAACATACTAAAAAAATGTTATAAGAAGCGTTTAATAGGCCAAATTCAACCGGCTATGTTTTAATTTCACGCCCCTTGAAGCAGTAGATTTATTCTTTGATTGCCTGCTTGCTTGACGTTTGATTTATATAATATCCTATAGTGTCTAATTGCATGACGTAAAACCACACAAAGTTGACTTGCCGCCAATTTTAAAGGATGACCTATTCATGGTTCATTTAAACGTATACTGTTTTCCTTCTTAACTGATATCAAAATAATAGAGTTCAGACTGTTAAATGTAATTTAATTTTTAATGATTGTTTACAGAACAGGAGGTAAATGACGTGCTGAAATGGACAATCGGTCTATTGCGCTACCGACCGATCTGATCACATCGCCTCGTCTCAAGAATCCTTATAGATAAACTATTTCGTCAACGCTATAATATGTAAAGTTCTGCGAGATCTTAAATTAATATTAGTATGATCAAGATAGATTTTTCTCAAAAAAGTTTATATCGATCAATTGATTAATGTTTGGTCAATATTACCAAATCCCCTAAGTAGCTTTGACCAGATACGTAATTTAGACAATCGAATAAAGATAGTTTAAGATCATTATATTTTTAATCTTCGCTTAACGGAACCGCCGCTAATTAATAATGCGATATGAGAAGAAAACCATGTATTGTTGTTCAATACATTGGACCTTACCAGATCATTTCAGTGGGTAAATGACCCTTAAGTGATCACTTTAGTTTGGTGCCATGAATTGCCCTCAATTGATCACTTCAGTTTTGTAAGAGGAAAACCCCTTTAAGTAGTAAATTTATTGTTTGATTGCCTGCTTGCTTGACGTTTGATTGTTTGATTTATATAATATCCTTAAGTTTCTTATTGCATCACGTAAATGGTTCATTTATGGTTCATTTTAACATATCCTGGTTTCCTTATTCACTGATTTAAATAATAGCTTTCAGACTGTTGAATGTCAATTGCCCTCAATCGATCACTTGAGTTATGTAAGAGGAAAACCCCTCAAGTGGTCGCTTCAGTGGGGTTAAATGTGTGACCCTCAAGTGATCAAATCATTGGGGAAGGATGAGTGACCCTCAGGTGATCACTTCGTTGTGGTAATGGCCCTTAATAGATCACTTGAGTTGTGTGAGAGGAAAATCCCTCAAGTAATCGCTTCAGTGGGTTAGATGTGTGACCCTCAAGTGATCAAATCATTGGGGAAGGATGAGTGACCCCAGGTGATCACTTCATTGGAGGAATGACTCTCAATTTATCACTTCATTTGTAAAAAAGGGGTGATCCTCAGGTGATCACTTCAATGGCGTAAGATGAGTGACCATCAAGTGATTACTTTAGTTGGGTAAAATGATTGACACTGAAATTATTTAAATGGGTAAGGTGAGTTGATCTTCAGTTGGTCCTTTCAGTGCGGTGAGGTGAGTGACTCTAAACTGATCGTTTGAGTTGGGTAAAATGAATGACACTTAATTGTTCAAACGAAATGGATAAGATGAGTGACCATCAATTGATCGATTGATTGTAAGACAAGTGACAATTAACTGATCAATTGATTGTGGGTAAGATGAGTAACCCTCGTGTGATCAATTAGGGTTGAATTAGTAGAATTAAGTGATCTATCTGTTTTCAAAACCACGTTTACTCTGAATTTCTCGAAGGGGTCAAGAACAATTATAGCCTCAAAAGATAGAACCTAAATAAATAAATAAAATAAAATGTGTCAACTGGTTAATTGTAATGCAAAGACAATGCCAATTTGAGGAAGGATATTGCAGTAAAATGTAATGCTTTAAAGATATCTTTGATAAAATTATTACTTTGTAAGATTTTCTACTCTCCAAAAAGGGATGTTGTTACCTGTTGTTTATAAATTGTAACGCAAAATTAAATATCAAGTTGACGTTTTGATCCTTTCAATGTTCGTCCTTTCCCAACCACAATTGCAGTGAGGTGCCCATGCATGTAATTTACACCCTTACAGATCAAAAGAAAAGGAAGATATGGCATAGTTCGATTTCTTCCCTCTTGGCAAAACCAGTACATGTTTGTGATAAGCTTACAAATTATCATCATTAACCTGGAAGTTATAAAACAACTTCATTGCATTCAAGGTGTAGTTTTATCAGTGTACATGTTTTTTCAAAGAAGCAAGAATCGAAAGTGTTTTATATACATATCGTAACACATTTATCATACGTTCTTACGAAAAAGTGTCCATATTATTCTGCATAAAGCCTTATAAAACCAGCTTGTAAACATATGCTTCACAAAAATAGTAAGATTCAACGTGGAGTGTCTTCCACCTGTGTAAAACTACGCCTGTGTGGCTCGAACCAGTTTAAAAGCGTGTTACATTATTTGCTAAGAATTTTATATAGGACAAACGAGAGACAAACATACACATAGACGTACAGTTCATGACCAACAAATATGAGACCCATCAACAAGGCAAATACCATTTAGTAAATATTTAGATAATTATTGCAAAACCCACCCAAAATAGTCAAAAATCCCTTTTTATAAATTTCACAATAATGATGTTTTAGCTAGGTTTTCAAAAGAACGTTAGTTTATTGACATTTTTAAGCCATTTTTAAACACAAATTGATGACGTCACAATTGACGTTGCGTACGCACATATGTGTACACATGTGAAGTTGGATAGCAATTACACATTAATTTTAAGCCCTGATAAATAACAAGCGAAACCGGTCGACTTATTAAAGAAAAGAAATGTTTTTTATTTGATTACAGTAAAACTGCGATCACTCGAGGTCGCCAGGGACCGAGCCAGAACCTCGAGGGAACCGATGTTTCGAACGACCCGATTTTCAATTTTCCAGTATGATATGAAATATCTTTTTGTGTATTTTAAGTTTGAAGTCGTCAAACAGACTGTTTACTAAGACACCGATTATGTGTTGCGTTGTGGAAATCGCTAATATGTTCAAAAGTTGATGTAAACTAAATGTAAAATGCAAAAGAAAAAAACAATAAATGAATAAATAGAAATGTTTATTTTAACAAAAAAGCACATTTTCGTAACAAGCAACATTTGAATGACAGTACATATTGTGGCATTAGTCAGATTTAAGTTTCGCAAAATCAAGGATTGTTCCAAGTTTCCAAGTTTATTTCGTATAACTCATGTCACAAAACATGACAAAAAGAGTATTGAAATATATATATATATATATATATATACAACTATGTAAAGAACGAGAATAGTCTCAACATTTTAAGACATAATCTATAAGAATAAATAAATTCAATCAGTGTCATCCAATATTAACATTATACCTCTATAATGGAGGAGGCATTTAAAGGGAAACAAAATGCATCAATGTATGTATCATTATGAGAATCTAACCATTATCTCTTTAATAAGCTTACAGAGGTTTTCAAAATGTATACCTGATCAGGTCTTATTTGCATTACTTGTTTAAATCTAATAATATTTGGATGTCTAATATATTTATTATCAAGACAACTTTTTCTTTTACCAATAAATTCTTGACATTCCAACAAATAATGATATTCATCTCCTATGCTATTATCGTTACAAAATAAACATTGTTGATTGGCGCATCTTGTCGGCTTCGCGAAACCGTTCAATCGTATTGTGACGTGACAGCGTACAGAGCGTCTGAAGATCATGGTCAGCATCGGCAGTGAATTCAAAGAACCTTCTGACCACATCTAAAGCGTTAACTTCTCGTTATTAACTTCTCATAATTATCATCTCAAATGCCCATATCAACTAATATTGGTCATGCGTTAACAGTGAAAAACGGTTTTTCACACCTTATCAAATTGCCATTCAACCGTCATTGCAATTTTTACAACTTGCGAAAATTTTAACACCTAGCAATTGTTTGTTTATTTTGGAACACGCGTTCGGGAAAAAGTGTGAAATTATGTTCTCGAGCGAGCCATAAGGTTTTGTGCACGATTTGTGTACTTGGGACCGAGGATATTGCTCGACTGCTCGACATAATTAGGTTTCGATGCAGCGTGGGTATATTTTATATGAAAATAGAAGGAAAAAAGTTCGGGACCAAGCTCCGACTTCGAGGGAACACCGGTTCTCGAACGAACGCTTGTTTGAGGGAACGCAGTTTCACTGTATATAGATTCTTGAACCGGCATTTTACTGTGTTATATATATATATTTAAAACATTTAAGGCATTTTCAAAACACAATATATATATATATATACATATATACATCAAATACGCACTTACAAAATAACGATATTCAGTTAGATCCACAATTATGAGAGGGGATAAATGTAAAGAATTCTGACATTGTCAACCGATGGTGTTTTCGATTGAAGATGGCCTAGGTGTTCCGAATGCCATTTTTCATCATAAGTTATCTCGGATATTTATGGACGGTTTACAAAATCAGACTTTTTTGCATTTAACTACGCTGCGAGTAGATCGGATAGTGATTTCATTTTAACAGTTAAACCTAGGGACTTTGATTTTTGGAATCTTAAATATTTATGCAATAATCACTTCACTGGTAATCAATTTGAACTTAGTAATTAAATACAAATTACATGTTAAAATAATACAATCAAGTAATAGTATTAAGATTCTTTAGTATTATTATTTAGTTTACAAACTACTTCTTTTAATTCACCGGCATACATGCAAGGATGTTTTCGATGGAAAATGGCCGAGGTTCTCCGATTGCCAATGAGGAATTTTCTGAAATTAATTATATGCAATTGAATTTTCTCATTAGTGGACATTCTTACAACTGTTATGTAATGGCCTTTTATTATGGTCATAAAGGACGTTTGTTTTGGCACTATTATATAACGAGAAGTTCACATGGCAAAACTGAACGTTTCTTACGCCCTCTATTACAATTATAGTAAAGAGATTTCTATTGGCAAAAGAGTACATGTCTGAGACGGATGTTTATTACTGCCAAAGGTGACTGTCTTGCGGTAAACATTATGAAACAAACGTTTGATACTTCAATTTTATGCAATGGACGTTTTGTTGTTGTTGTTTTTGGTAAACAAGTTTTGTTTTTATCAAAGTGAAATTTGTTGAGGCCAATATTATTGACTTTTGTCCTTATTACGAAATGAACGTTTATCATGGCAATAAAGGACGTGTTACGGCCAATACTATGTAATAAACGTTTATTGTAACAACAGTTGATTTTAATACTGTCCTTGTCATGCAATGGACGTTCATTACGGCCAATATTATGTAAAAGACGTTTATTGTGGCAAAAGTAGACTTTATAAAGATCCCTTTTATGTAATGGACGTTCATAAGGCCAAAGTAGACTGTTGTTTACGGCCATTATTATGTAATAAACGTGTATTGTAGCTAATATTTACTTATCTTTCGGCCACAACTATGAAAGGCAGGTTTTCCACGGCCACCAACATTTAAAGGGCGCTTCTCTTGGCCATAAAAGACGATTATTATTGAACATAGTTATCGTAAAATTTGTTTTCATTCCTCATACACCCAATATGTCATAAAAAGTAAAGTGTTTGTTTATTATAGTGTCACCCCTCTTAGTTAAGGGCCAGCCCGTTGGGCTTATGAGACACCTACACTCGTGAACATCTTTACCCCGATTCCTTATCCCAAATGCCAGGCGCCTGGCAGGAAGGCAATCGGTACCCCTCGATTTAACTAGCTGCTGGGTCGGCAACAGGCCATGTCAGAACAAGCCCCTTGTGAGACTCGAACCTTCGACCTCCCGTTCCGTAGGCGGATGCCTTAACCACTAGGCAACGGAGACGGTAATATTATTTATATTTGGTAGTGGGAGCACATGATATGTTTTAAAAATGAAAATCATGGACAGCATTGAAGTAAAGTATTAAAAAAGGACATAAAATAAATTGTTTTTTATACAATCGCGTTGTGTAAAAATGTTACACTGATGGTAAAGGCCAATATTAGATCTGTTCACTGTCACTTTTATCTTTTTAAAGTTATTTTTAAAGATGCGCTCTCACAGATTGAACGTTTTGACAACTTTTTTTTAATTTTTTGTCTTGGAACGAGCCAATTTTTGCGAAAATTCATGGAAAGCAGTTATATAAGACTGATGACATTAGAAAGCAGATTTTTATATTTAAGTTGAACAATTGATCTTTTATGCATTTTTCTTAAACTGTAACGGTCTAAGCCATAAAACAATAATTTTCGAACGGAAGTATTAAAATCTACGATCTGATTTTCTGTAAGTAATCCCTTATCATTGGTTTGCAGATATTTACGCAAAAGTTTGCTCTTTCCAAGACAAAAAAGTTGTATGAATGGTATATCTGTGAGAGTGCAGCTTTAAACACTCCATTTTCATGCAAATAAGCTTTCAGTTTAATATTTTATAATTTAAAAAAAAGTTTGTTAATATCTGATTCTTCATAAAAAGGCAGATGTATGAATTCCAGTGTATCTGAAAACAATTCTGATAAATGTTTTAACCTTTTGTTGGATGTCGGGACAATTTGGTAAAATAACTACGAAACATATGATTTTATTAATATCTGTACAAATAGAAATTCTTTCAAATCCGAGTGTTATTGTAAATACGCTTATTATTTATGATTTAAATATGGAAATAGACTAAACAAAAACGTTATATGCACACACAGACTTAAATGACTTTCAAATTGGTTTTTAACACATGAAGTCACTATAGAGTTTGCAAAAATGTTATACAAGTCATGTCAAATACAACAAAACCTTTCATTTGAAGCATTCAAAGGTCATGTAGGCTTCTTTTCCAGTAATCGTGTTCTTCGTCTTGACGAGTAGTTCCGTATCCCCGAACATAAACGTAGTTTCTATTATCTGCTGCTGAAATGGAATATCGGTGCTAATTTTGAGTTTAACTATCCCCAACAAATTACATCCGGGGTCTGTAGTGAACTCGGGGTTCTCATGTGTTGTTCTGTAGACCCTTGTGAGGGATATTTTGTTATTAGGAATATTCGTCATGGTCACCTGTTTGTCCACTCTCACCTCCTCGTTCACGCGCACGTATACATCGAAACACTTCTCAATCAACCATTCTCCATTCTTCCAAACTTTCTTCTCCTCAGGATGCTTCTTTTTATCAAACGGGGCATACACACTTGTCCCATACGTGTAGTTCATGACCCTGGAGGAGACAATGGCGGGGATGTGTCCAAACCTGACGGCGCCTTTCAACACGGCGAGGCCCGCGTCTGGAGGAACGATCAGTCTGATGCCGGCTAATTCATTCCTGATTCTCTCCTGAACGTACGCACTTTCACCGAAACCGCCCACTAGAATAACGGTTCGCACGCTTTTTATCTTTGGTTCAGCTAAAAGAGACTTCAGATGCTGGATCAGCAGATCGATTGGTCTTTTAAACCATGTTTGGACAACTGTTACATCAATTTTCAGCTTGTCGTTTCCTCTCGTGGTGATGGCATTTTCCCGCACTTTTAAGGACGCAATTAGTTCCTCTAAAGATTTGGAAGAATACTTTTCTGCAAAATCCTTCAGCGAGGCAGAAATACGAACAATTATCTGCTTTGTTTTGTCAGTGTCAAATGACCGTTTCTTATGTTCAAATTCCCGAGTGACATCGAAATAATCATTCATTTCAGTCTTTCGGAGTTCAGTGAGAGCGTTTTCCCCAAACAGTTCATTCAACATTTTCATGTAATTTTCATCCACATATATGCCTCCCCACGGGCCCCCACTGGCTTTGTGGATTTCCTTCAGGGTTCCAGCTGGTTTTCTTTCATGGACAGATATATCTGCGGTACCTCCTGCATTTTAAAACAATGACAAATTGTTTTGTTTCATGTATTTAAGGTATACGTTACCTGTCGAAACTAAATTAAAAAGCAATCTTGACTCAACTGTAATTGAACAAATAAGTAAATTGGGACAATAACCCAGAAAAAGTGAAAGTGACGAATAGAACACTGATTGTAATAATTTGTTGTTGTTTTTATGTAGAATACTTTATGATCCCTTACCTCCAAGATCGACTACCATGTACTGTGATCCTTGAAACGCTACAGCGCCTTTGACGTCCATACCCAACGTCTCGCACCAGACAGAGGCACACTCCGGCTCCAAGGCCAGCTTAAGGCGCTTCGGGTCTACACCAGCCTTTACAACAAAGTATCACATCAGTATATGTAAATACAATTATACTTGTTACGAATTCAATAGTATGTGACAATTTCCTTTAAAAAATGAATTCAAATTCAATCTAAGTACTTCGACACAAAAACTATTCACAGATACGTGTCCATGTATCAGTTTTAAATAACGAACTACGACTAAATAATGAAGACTACGAATTTTCTTTCGGCAGAGCTATTTTAGGTAGTCTATTTTAGTTCATTGCTTTGACGTTCCATATTTATATAATAACTTTATATTAATATTACATGGATGGAAGCCCTACCCATGAACATATTATTTCGTAGTGACATGAACGTTTGAACTTAGATACTATCAAACAAGTCTGTACTAATTTAGCCCATATGAAAAGTGTTATTTGAAGAATGCAATGCGTTCGGTATAATATGAGAAATATCAATTATCACATCGGGGTGTACGGTTTAATATGAAAAATATATATCAATTGCTACATTGGGCCATATGTATTATTAACGACGTATTCAGTAAGTTCACGGAAGTGAATGGACCTTAGTCAATGATATACATCGTCGGAATGATCATTCCAGTGCCAATTAACTCTTAATGCTGTAAACAATTAAAAAAAAACGTCTTACTTCTATAGCCGCGTCCCTCATAAATCTCTTGGCATTGTCATCCCAGATAGCCGGAACGGTCAACACGTACAATATGTCAATCTCCTCGATCCCTATCTTTTGCATAGTTACCGCCTTAAGTAGATGTTCTCTCAGGTACTTGATCGACATGACAAACAGCGGGAAAGCCGTCATCTGTTTTCCACTAAAGTCCTCTACCGTAACATCTTTCGTCAAGTGCTGAAGTTAAATTTTATGTTTATAAAACAACAACACATTATTGCTTTCAAGTTGGTGATGGTTTTAGTTAAACGCCCGTATATAATTTGCTCTTATTGATAAATATCGGGATTTATTATATGCGTATCAAATTCCTTTTCCATATCCAACAGTGAAAATACAGAACGCCGTATTGAAAATCCGTACCATGAAACTGTCGTTTTCTGATTCCGTATATAGCGAGTACCGTGTGTAGTCTCGGAACTACTTTCGCGTGGCTAAAACTAGCATGACAAGAAACACTGGTAAAACCTGTCAGCTTTTAAAAACATTAAATTATCTAACTTTCCTCACGCTCCAGAATCATGCAAATATTCAGGAACATGGTTCTTCAAGAACATGGTTCTTTGAAGAACCATGAGGATAAGCACGAAGCAGAGAACAATTCCAATCTCTCTAGACAGCTACTCCAGTGAACTAGTTGTTTGCCATTTCGAAGTTCATTAATTGTTTTAATTTCCATGTTTATTATCATATATGAGCAGCTCGCCAATACAAAGAAGAAGGCGAATTCGCGTCACGATAAAATAGCTATTGACTTACGAACTTCCCTCAATTCTGCATATTTTGATGGTCAAAAAATCCCACGAATATTTACTTTGTTTAAAATGGCCGCGTTACGCCTTCAGGAAATAACGATTAATGTATACTCGTAAAATAAGTACCGTTTTGGGTTTTTTTGTTCTGTGACATTTATGATTGTTCTCGTATTAGCAATTTGTTAATTTTGATAAGTCATACAATATGTTGTTCTTATTCTGCTCAGTTAAGTGAATTATGTTCGTTTCATTGTAGTAGCCACCCTTGACTTCAATACACAAAACTACGTAACACATTCGAATTCATACGCGCATTTGACAGATGGCGGTAAATTTAAATCAAATTGAACCCGAAAAATAAAAATAAATAATTAAATAGGCAGGTATTTAATGAATTGAATATTACGATAAAACGCTTTTCTGGTGACCCGCATCACGTCTCGTTTGGTGAGTAAATATGTATCCGTCTCGACCTGAGGTCTCGACGGGATACAAGTCACCAGAAAAGCATCCTATCATAATATCCCCTATATATGCGACGTTGAGTACTCAAAACATGGTTTTATTCCACCCCAATGGAGGGCGGTAACCAAGATACATGTATTGATAAGGATATTTTTAAATCAAAGTAATCTGTGTTTGCTGCTGCTAGACCTTATTAGTGTATTTCTCGTTTAATTCATATGGTGATAATTAAAGAAGTCCAACTTCAACACAAATTATTTATTTATGATATTTATTATTTATTATAATCGTTTAATTCATGTAAGACTTTGAACCTTGTTTCTCTAAACAAAAGCATCGTCACCTCATTTTAGAATGGTTGCTTGTCTAATTTGGCTAATTTTTGTTTGGCGACTTGGCTATTTTTTGTTTGGCGACTTGGCTTAATTGTGTTTGGCTACTTGGCTATCCGGCTAATTTGTGTTTGCCTACTTGGCTAATTTTTTTTGGCTGCTTGTTTTCTTCGCTGATTTGTGTTTGTCTACTTCCCTAAATACATTCATCAAGTTGAATATATTTTATTAATGACTTACCTTATTACTATGCAGAACCATCTTAAACCTTCGGAAAAGCCTCCAGCCATGGTGCTCATCATCTTCAGCTAGGGTTGCGTATGTGTCTTCAGCCTCGAATCCAAACTTGTCAAACTCTCCCTCCGGGTTTAGAAGGACAGATGTAGGTGTTTTCAGTGAAACCAGCCTTGAAGCCCCGCCCCCTGCGTACCAGTTCTGGTTTGTCTGAATCTTGTTGGGGTCGTCTCGGAATGAGAACGCATAGCCGCTGTATGTGGTTCCGAAGTCAAAAGCCGCAACCAGCAGTGCCTTGCTTTGAACATAGCTTGCCATGGTTGGTAAAAACAACACGCTGCCCGAAAATAAGACATGTAAGGTTGAGATTGATTTTGAAGTTTCTTCCTCCCAACCATGGGTTTGTGGGTTTGAGCTACACTAGTGGCACATTCTTATTTTAGACACTGAAACTCTTTCCACTTGAAAATTTCAAAACGATCATCATTTCAAATGAATTGTTTACACTTCTTATGAATTTTATTGAACTATAGTTTGATTTACTTGTACCCATGATTTCCAACAGACTGAGGAATTGCTTGTTTTCGATAAGAAAAAATGTAAATTAATTTTGAAGCCAAAATCCCCTTGTCGGTTAGGATGAATTATTAAATGGGTATTCATTTCATGTAGCGGTTATTTCTTCTAAAAGTCAAATGCATGAATTTGACGAACATGTTCTAGTTATTGATGATTTAGTTATTTATAATAGGAGCGGTTAGTCGGTTCGTATACCTGACGTACAGTTCTGACTTATCAGAAATTGATTCATTGCCCGTTTATGTGAATGCCTGCGAGGAAATATTTGAAAGAGTGAATAAATGCGATAAAAATGTTTAAGTTTTTTTTCCGAATATTTATTATAGATATAGTCGCATAATTTAAACAAATGCTGTCACAGAGACAGCGCGCTCGACTTTTTATATTATATGCAAGATAGAGTTATCATACTTGATTGTTTAAAGTTTCAATGCAATACATCAAGTAGTTGCTGAGTTATCGACTTACATGTGCTTAAAATGCAAAACCTTAACCATTATTGCTTGCAAGTTGAATAATAAAAGGGCAAAATTTATATCTTATGGAAGATTATAAGTATCTTCCATGGCCGAGAGTGTAGGTTCATTCCCACCTGAGCATAGGTTGTTTTGTGGAAACGAGGTTTACCGAGTTTCCGCAAAACACCCTGCGCGAGGGTCGGGATGAACCTATATTACACGAGTGGCTATGGTAGATGCGTTTTCTCCCACCTCAGTTTAACAAAATTAAGTAAGCATGTATTTTTTGCTGGAACTTTTTTGTGCTTAGTGAAAATAAATGCGTATGGATATGCGATAATTCATGGTTGTCATGAATATGCGCGCAGTGATTCAGATTATGTTAATGGTCAAATCGGTCTTTAAATAGTTCTAAGGAGAGTGAAGCATTATTTCTTGAAAGGTGCGTGAAAAGTGTTTTATGGCGACATTTGAAGCGAGAAATAATTAATTAGCGATCTAAGTATTGCCACAAGACAAGGTTTCCATGATGCCACAGACGACAGTCTTCAACAAGGGAGGTAATTACAATGTGGTGACCATTAAAAAGGAGTTCCATACGGGCAAAACCTTAACCAAAATTTTAAAGTCAAACAATAAAGGGCCATAATTTTCACAATATGCAAAATAAGCTATCTTTAATTATTTAAGTAGGTTGGATGGTTGAGTACCATTGTATAAAATCTGAATGCAATACATCAAGTAGTTGCTGAAATATTAACCTATGAGTGCTTACATGCAAAACATTAATCGGAATTTCTAAGTCGAATAATAAAGGGTAATAGTTTGCATTATATTCAAAATAGAGTTATCTAACTTAATCAATTATGTAAGTTTGATAGTTGAGAACACTTGTCTAAAGTTTCAATGCAGCACATGATGAATTAACAAAGATATTGACTTTAATGTGGTAACATGCAAAACCTTAACCAGAATTTTAAAGTCAAATAATAAAGGGCCATAATTTGCAATTAATTATTTTAGTAGGTTGGATGGTTGAGTATCATTGTATAAAGTCTCAATGCAAAACATAGTAGTTGCTGAGATAATAACCTATGTGTGCTTACATGCAAAACCTTAACCAGAATTTCTAAGTCAAATAATAAAGGCCCATAATTTGCATTATATTCAAATTAGTGTTATCTTACTTGATAAATTAAGTACGTTGGATAGTTGGGAATACATATTTAAAGTTTCAATGCAATACATGATGGATTTGCTGAAATAATGACCTAAACGTGCTTACATGCAAATCCTTAACCAAGGTGTGACGCCGACGCCGACGCTTGGGTGAGTAGTATAGCTCTCCTTATTCTTCGAATAGTCGAGCTAAAAACGCTCCTTGTATTTTTCTCAGGGTGCGCCATTTAGATTTTGATGCTATATTTATCGATTGCTGTAAGTACAACATTTAAGACAAGGGAATTTACAAACAAACATTACACGACATTCATATATTCACATTTGAAGTAAAACTGGTTAATTGTGTCGGGGTTTTTTTTACCGATTGAACAATATTTTATTGACATGTATTTCAGAAATAAATTAGACTTTAAAGAATGTAAAACTAATCTACTTCCTTGTTGATCAAATATTAAACAAATCTTCATGACCTAAATTTAGATATATTGATCATAAAACTCTTTTTTTCAGTTTATCTAGTAATTTTATAAGACGTTGACAAACAACTATCTATACTTTTTTGCAACAAAATTAAAGAATTAAAACGTTAATAAAATTAATTACCTTCAAAGATCCGCTAGAGAAAATGGTAGCATTACCTAATATGTCGACTTTTGTTATCTAGTATTTGTTGAAATTTGACAGCAAGTAATCTACTTCCTGTTCCGTGAAAAGTAGTTTATTTCAATTGAATTGAGATTTGCAAATGAGTGAATATGTTAATTTTTGTTAAATTAGAATATGACTATGTTAATAATTTGAAACACGATAACGTTTAAATATATAAATTTCAAGAAAGTTTCAACTAATTAATAGTATAATAATAATATTTATTGTTTACGTTGTAAATGATTGCACCTGATGTTTTTGACAATTTAGAGTTCAACAGGTCTTGCAATTACATTCGAAACTCGTTGGCTCGCACTCCCAGGGACCGACGAAGCCTCGAAAAATTCGAGCCAAGCGGAATTGCTTACATTCAGTATAAAGAAATCGGTTCTTTAAATCCAGATCGAGCCAACGAGGAATTCGAGCCAAGCGAGTTCGAGCCAACGGGGTTCGACTGTACATGTGTTAAAAGAGAAAGTAGACCACCTCTTTCATTAGTTTAGAACGAATCGTATTGCCGTGAAGTTCCATTTTAAACCATCAAAACAGCATCTAGCAATGGTGGTTGTCTTTGTGTCGTACAGCCTTACAAGAGTTGAGGGTTGCTTCTTAGATTCAGCAGCAATGACATTGGTGTTTTATGAGAGGCTAGTCAAGTTTGACGAACTGGCTCAGAGATTACAATATGTTAACAGCGTAGATCTATCAGTTACAGCTGTTTTGTAGCTAAAGTTGTAATGTTAATATGTTGTTGTTGATGGATTTTTTTTCAAAGTAAAGCTACAGCTTTAAAATACGGATGTAGAGTTTGTGTAGAGTTTATTTACAAATACATCAAGGAAAAAATGCCCATGAGTATACAACAATAAACATGTGTATTTACAACAGACTGTTTCATTTTATTACTTCTATATTATTACTATTTTGTTACTTTTTGTAATTGCTATAGCTATAAGCAATAGCTAAATATATACATATAAATGTACAGCTTTAGCTATATGTGTACAACTTTAACGCCGTAGTCGAGCAGCCCCATCCGTAGTGTACCATGTGTGTTATGCCCGAATCTTGTCGTGGACGTCTCGGAAGAAAGCATAGCCACTGTTTGCTGTGTATTTACTGTATCCCCATCAGGAGTAGCCTGAACATGTCACATATTAGCTGTAGCCTGAACATGTCAGATATTAGCGGTAACTTCAACATGTCAGATATTAGCTGTAGCCTGATCATGTCAGATATTAGCTGTAACCTGATCATGTCAGATATTAGCTGTAGCCTGAACATGTCACATATTAGCTGTAGCCTGAACATGTCAGATATTAGCTGTAACCTGAACATGTCAGATATTAGCTGTAGCCTGATCATGTCAGATATTAGCTGTAACCTGAACATGTCACATATTAGCTGTAGCCTGATCATGTCACATATTAGCTGTAGCCTGAACATGTCACATATTAGCTGTAACCTGAACATGTCAGATATTAGCGGTAGCCTGATCATGTCACATATTAGCTGTAGCCTGAACATGTCAGAAATTAGCGGTAGCCTGAACATGTCACATATTAGCTGTAGCCTGAACATGTCAGATATTAGCTGTAACCTGAACATGTCAGATATTAGCTGTAGCCTGATCATGTCAGATATTAGCGGTAGCCTGAACATGTCAGACATTAGCGGTAGCCTGAACATGTCAGACATTAGCGGTAGCCTGAACATGTCAGGTATTAGCGGTAGCCTGAACATGTCAGACAGTAGGGATAGCCTGAACGTGTCAGATATTAGCGGTAGCCTGAACATGTCAGATATTAGCTGTAGCATGAACATGTCATATATTAGCGGTAGCCTGAACATGTCAGACATAAGGGGTAGCCTGAACATGTCAGACATGAGGGGTATCCCGAACGTACCAGCCATTAGCGGTAACCTAAACGTCTTAGACATTAGCGATAACCTGAACGTACCAGTCATTTACGGCAGCCTGAACATGTCAGAAATAAGCGGAAGCCTGAACGTGTCAGTTATCAGCGGTAGCTTAAAGGTGTAAAATAAACAAAACAATGAACGCAAATTATTAAACAAATGTCGGTCTATTTAATACAACATGTTTTCAATAGTTGCCGGGTCGTTTTAATCTGCTATGGTTTCATATGACGACTCGTTACGTCTAGGTACCTAGACAGCCAGAAGTGAGGGTGGTCAACGGCGGAAAATGCGACAAAGCCGGGTTAATGAAGGCTCGGGCGGCCTTGTTGAGGTAGGAACTAAGGCAAGCAAGCGGATGCCAACGTTCGTCTGTACTATAGCCAGTGAACGACCCATACGGAAATTTATGTGCACGGAAATCCGGTCTTTGAACTAAGGTCATTACAGTAACTTGCTATAATGTTATTCTTTAACCATTTAAAACGAACACCTAAATTATGTCATTTTTTATTTTGTATAGTTTACATAATGTTGCTAACATACATACAATAACAATACAGATGTACAATGTAACAAATGCGTGCATGTATAGTTTAAAGCATACATTCAATTTATTAAATATACATACATGTGTACATAAGCAGTTTGTTTAAAGCTTGGTGTTTTCAAATATTTGATTTTTTGTTCTAAAAACAGAGCAAATCTTATTCAAAGATAAACGTTGGCATTAACAAGGGCGTCGCTCTGTGAAATCCCAACGCTTGTCTTTTGTTATATGTTCAGTCCCACATGGATTCAACTTAATAAGGCCATGCTTTGCATTTTATTTTGGCACTATGTGTTTCCACATTCATGTGACTCCCTTCAATTATTTTTTGTGTAATGACCACTGCAAGTCAATGCAGGGTCAATCATTTGCACAACGCCACCAACACATAGAAAATTACAATAACAAGACTTTTCTCTTCGAAAGAAAGTCAAAAGTAAAGCAAAGAAAGAACTTTATAATATTATAATATTTCATTGAATTACAGTGGTAACCGATACCTACAGTAATAAAACATCTCTGCCATGGCATTGCTACAGTAATAAAAAATCTATGTCATGGAGTTGATACAGTTATAAAAAATCTCTGCCATGGAATTGCTACATTAATAAAACATCTCTAAGTGCTGTCAAGTAATCAGTGGCTGAGTAATGTCCTCGTCACTGTCAGTGGTGGTCACAAGACCTGCTTTGTTTACCGGCTGTTCACTGCTGGGTACCAGCTTACTGAATGACAGGACCAACATGAACTGAAATAAAAGAATGAAATCATTTTTATACGTAAGTCGAAAGAAACTGTACATGGAAAAGGCATGCATGTTTACAATTTCTCCACCCCATCACAAAAGATTGACGGTAAAAAATGGGATGGGGTTGGCAAATTTTGCATTTGTAATATAACCAACTTTCTCAAGAACTAAAATTGGAATTATATTTTATTGATTAAATAGACTGACCACATTTAAAATTTTGTTCTGAAACTTATGTTGGAATATGACCAATAATTTCATGAGTTCATAGATTAAACACATTTTAACTGTTGTCCTTAAAACATATGTGTGTTAATATGTGTTTATCTTGTTCTTATCCTTTACTTTGTAAAACATGTCCTTTAGCTCGCAACTATTTCGCCACAATGTTGAGCTATCTTAGCATATTTTTTTCCATATTTTTTCCTAAGATTCGATATTAAGTTTCAAATCTTTTGAGGCCTATTTTGTAATAACATTTAAGCAACTTTTCTAGGATACTTCAAAATGTCAACATTTTCATAACGTTTAAAGAATTTAAGCAAAGTCTTAAAAATATAATACTTTTTAGAAGGTGTGGGGCCGTAGGAAGGCTTTCGTTCATATTTGTAATGTTAGTTTCCGAAATAAATAAATGATAATCATAACATTGAACATTGAGGAAATAGTCATTTAAAGAAAATCTCACCAATGATAATGCAAGCAGAGCTAACATGACTCCAAACATTATATAGGGACGCGTAATTGCAGATCCCGCCCATAGTGGTCCTAGAATTGTTGCCATGCCAACAACACTGCGTCGTAATCCCATACTCAGACCTGATATATGAGATGAAGAAATGTTAATGCATTTTTTTCAGATCATTTGTATGCATACTTCTTTTAGGTGCTATTACAAGGAAAACACAATTTTAGGTTCAACTACAAAACATCTGATCACAATACTGAAAAAAAATCTAATAGAAACTATAAATATATAAACTTTAAATTTCCGCATATCAGATATGTCGCCTGTGAGGAAGGCCCATAACCATTTTTTAGTGAAGGTCACCATGACATTGCCCTATGACATGGTGACCCCAAAATAAATAAGTATCACCTACTGGCCATGACTTATGTGCAAGGTTAAAGACTCTAAAATAATATTCAATTTAATGAGTTTTTTTCGCCTAAAATTCGACCCGATTCTCAATTCGGACAAGTAGATTTTTTTAAACTTTTAATTTCACTATCCTGCATAATCCTTTTAACCTTTATAAACAAGTCAGCCGGTAGAGATATGCTTAAATGCAGTCTTCAAAAAATCTTCAAAAAGAGGGCTTTGCTTTATGTCTTTGTTTGTAATTCAGTGTGCTATATTCACAGTTGTAGGCATTTTGTCGCCATTGTCCCAATTTTAAGCTCATTATCACCAATCACAAAGAAGTAAAAACCCCACAATTATGTATCGAAATAACTGGGTTATACTTACGTAAAACCCCACAATTATGTATCGAAATAACTGGGTTATGCTCATGTAAAACCCCACAATTATGTATCGAAATAACTGAGTTATGCTTATTTAAAACCCCACAATTATGCATCGAAATAACTGGGTTATGCTTATGTAAAACCCCACAATTATGTATCGAAATAACTGGGTTATGCTTATGTAAAACCCCACAATTATGTATCGAAATAACTGGGTTATGCTTATGTAAAACCCCACAATTATGTATCGAAATAACTGGGTTATGCTTATGTAAAACCCCACAATTATGTATCGAAATAACTGGGTTATGCTTATGTAAAACCCCACAATCATGTATTGAAATAACTGGGTTATGCTTATGTAAAACCCCACAATTATGTATCGAAATAACTGGGTTATGCTTATGTAAAACCCCACAATTATGCATCGAAATAACTGGGTTATGCTTATGTAAAACCCCACAATTATGCATCGAAATAACTGGGTTATGCTTATGTAAAACCCCACAATCATGTATCAAAATAACTGGGTTATGCTAATTTATTAACATGTATAACAATTACCTTGAGTCTCCACCCTGGTGATTTTTGAGTAAAGGGAAATGCTCCCGGACACAAGCATAGGCAAGGCAAGCATGTCAAATATGATCCCGATAATAAACCGCCAAAGATTTGTATAATAGGAACCTAAAATAGTATTAAAACAGGCATATACTGTATTATATAACTCCTAATAAATAGTATATAAAAACTATCACACAAACAACGTTTTTGTAGGACAACAATGTTTCATGCTTATAAACATGGAACTTGGTATTTTAACTAGCATCCATTTAAACAAATTACTTATGACGAAGATAAAGGTGATTTGTAATAAAATAAACAACTGGGTGTTGAATGTTAAAGATAGGCATACCGAATATAAACAACAAATGTGTTTAGCAAGAACCACACGCTATACAGTTCATGGACATGTACATAATTATATAAACTTTAATCGTTGGCAGAATTGCAGTAAGGCCAAATAAAAAATAGGTGTGTTTCAGGTAACACTGCTAAAAAAATAGGGTAGGTAGGTCGGAATATTTTTTTTTTTTTTTTTTTTTTGATATATTGATTTCAGTAACTGTTGACTCAGAAAGTAACAAAATAAAAGTCATCAATTTTCAGGTTTATCAGTAGTTTTTAAACATGTTACATGCTTCAAAGGAAACACTCTTTATTTGTCTGGTTAAATACTTTTGACAATGATGGTTGGATTTCAACTAAGTTATGATACACCACTCTGCTATTATTTAAGACTTTCCAGGACCTGTTTTACTTTTCTTTATGCACCCGTTTGCTTTCAATCACCCTCTGTAGAATACTAACCTCCCTGAAACATAATTACATGAAGAGTGGGACAGCAAATTTACCATATAAGCCATCAGCCAAGGAAACCTCAATGTTGTCAAGAGGACCTGGGGGTTCAGGTTTGAAGAACAAGTAACATGCAGGTTTTATTGCCAAAATTGCACACTTAAGTCTGACATATCAATCCGAAAGTCAGTATCTGACACATTTGTATCTGACAAGAAAATATAGTTCAAGAATTGAAACATACCTGCCACACAAGCACAAACGTAATTTAAGAGTTCGGACATTCTATAAATTCGGACATCCATTATTATTTTCAAAAATAATTTATTTTAGGTACCTAATTTTCGGACACCCAAAGGACATCGACTAAACTTTTACAGTTACTAAGTCTCACGGACAAAAATTATTGATCTTTATCGTTACAATGCCTGGCTAGATTACCTAACCGTATACATCACTGTGATAAGTTAGTTGGTTACTACCCATCCTAAACCATTTATTGCCTGGTGAAAAGGAAGTGTGATATATTCAATGGAGGATTAAAGAAACAACAAGGGCAATGCAGAGATTAAGAAAACACAGACATGACATGTTTGTAAAACGATCCGCCAATTAACTTTGAAACTTGTACCACACTTTTAATATAGACTTTATGAAGCAATAATCGTACAGTAATACTCATTGAAACATCAATCATGCCAAGAAATACCAGCCAATTTTTCCACTTTTCATTTCTACACAAGAGCCAATTTCAGCTACACATTAACCCCTAATTGACCGAGAATCTGACCATGTGTTTAATCATGTTTTCATATCTAGGGAGTTGCTGTAGTTTGGGTCAAGATTTGGAAGAATGTATTTAATTTTGCCCAGAAAGACGTGAAGAAGTAGCAAGTGTTAACTACAATTAATTAAAATTACAGAGTACTTAATTTAGTAAAACTTATTATTTACTTATTCTTAAACAAAAATATGTTGTTTTTAATGAGTAACATTATCGTTTTAGACATATGACAGATGTTAATGAAAATGGTATGCTTAACCAACCGTTTTATTTGTAAATGTAACCTATATTACATTATATATGAATATGGCCCTCTCATAGGTCGAATTATATTTAAGGGTATGCTATACTAAGCGTATGTATATTGATTTTAAAATGTCAGATTTATTGGGTTCACATTTTTAAACAAAAACACACACTCTTATTGTTCATTTTTAAAGCTTTGTTGTTGTTTTTTTTCACTGTAAAAAATATTGAGTTCGTAAGTATACGTATACACCATGGAAAATGGGAAATACAAACGAAACTTGAAAAAATATATCACATTGGCGAAACTGAATCTCCGAATGTTAAATTTACTTCAATTTTGTTGATATTATCATGAACACATGAGGCGGTTAAATCCATTTTCGTATAACTGATTGGGATTTGTTTTTGCAATGTTTCAATCTAAAAAATTGCTTAGTTTTGTGTTCATCTGGCATTGTCTTCATACCGTGACCTGTGAAAGAACATATTTTGACCGACATAAACTCACGACAATGGTCGCTGTCCTTGAGTGACACCTTTTCTGTAAAATATTGACCCACCCCCACCCCAAATAATTACATGACTCAGAACGATCGTTACTGTAAATAGGTATTTAACCCCACCGAACAGAACCGACTACGTTGGTCATTTAATACGTGTGCTCTTAAGTCTTAGTAATACAGGTGGTAATACTGCAGCTATTGTTGTTGATACTACCACTACTGCTTCTGCTATTGCCAATGTCAACACCACCGCCACAACACCACCGTCAGCACCACCACAACCACCACCACCACCACCGATGATGATGATAATGATGATGATGATGATGATGATGATGATGATACCCCTAAAACTACTGCCGCTCCTGCTGAATAGTTGTTGTTGTTGTTGCCACTTCTACAACAACAGCTACTACTATTCCTTCTCATAACTATCATATAACTTCTACTGATGCTGCTAATCTTGCGTTAATCAACTATATGTTCCTGTGAATGAAGGAACTAAGCTTTTTGTATCAATGCGAAGACCCTTCATTTATCTATTTATAATGAGCGCAAAGTACAATGAACCCTTAAAGGGACTGTACACCAGATTCGCACCAAAAAAGTTTTCTTCTGTAACGAATCTCAGGACAATTATCTAATGGACTGTGTTACGCTTTATCATAATTGTAAAAAAAGTACCAAAATGTAAAAAAAACTGTGTCGGAGACCGGGTTCTTCAGTTAGTAAGTTTCAATGCATTGTACATATCGATGCCAAGTTTATGTCAGTTTTCGAAATTTTCCTTTTTTTTTCGCTATTTTATCATACGGAGTATAGCCCCTTTAAGCTGATTTTCGACATCCACAGATCAACAACTCCCAGGTATCATTTTATTAAATATACATGAGTCATAACATTTTGAGCCGGAAGTTGATAAGTTTGACTGGGGTTTGTGATTCTATTTGTTTCAAAAAACTTCCTCACGCCGGCCAAATCCTAAGAGCCTCTTATAGAACAATACCGTACTCAAGTTGTTAAATTAAACGACTTGATTACGGTATTGTTCTACAAGAGGCTATTAGGATTTGGCCGGCGTGAGGAAAATATTTAGCTGCCGGGGAACTAAGAAATATAGTTAGTACATTTGTACTTGATGTTTTCAATCTTTAAACATAATTAAACATAATAACAAGAGTGTGGTTTAGATAGTTAAATATTGTTATCAAGGAGATTGTTCATAAACAATATCAAAGATGTAATGCTTAGCTTAGTTAATTAATAATTATACTTTTTATAGTTAAGAAAATCATGTCAATACTTAATAATAAACTATTATTGAATTTTTATTTTAATTTTTGACAAGTGTCGTAATAAACAAAATGAGATGAAGCGTTAAATCTAAGAACCATGCACTATAGAAAGATTTTTCCGAAAAATGACCAAAATTATTGCTCCCCTGAATTTCATGCTGGTCGTAATGGCCATTAAATGAAATGAATTAAATGTAACAGCAGATAACTGATAAAAATTTCATGGAGAACCAAGTCAGCCCTTTAACCCTTAGCACAAAACCACTGAATGGAACATAATGCATATGCTGCTAAAATCCAGGTATATGCTGGCATACAGGGGTTTCCTTCTTAATCGAAAATTGGATAGGATTTCTTGGCATGAAAACAATAAAGTCAACACATTCAATGATACAGGTAACTATTAAATGTGATAAATTAAAGTTATAAATGTAATACTTAAGTTACAATAAAAAAACCCAGACACATTAATCCTGCATAACAATATCCATGCTCTCCATGAGATCCTCGTGGGTATAACTGAGTTATGTGACGTCACACAATGTGACTGTTTGATCTGAAGCCGATAAAAGGTGTTTATTCATTTCAATGCATGTATAAAATGGTGTTGAATGGGATTTTAACTATCTTGATGAAGGAGCTACAGTGACTTATAGGCGTAATAACCATTGATAACTACGGATAAATTAATAAGTGGTACAATGCAGACATGAAGAAAAAAGGCAGGTTTACCATACATGTAAATAAAATGTAAAAATGGTTATTTTCTATGAATTCGTAGAGCGAAAAATTAATTATTTTAAGGTGTCCTTCTAAGGTGAAGTACGGTAAATACATTCAGAAATCCAACTCTAATATTGTCAACTTTACGTACATACATTTCGTAACAAATGCTTTTCGTACCCAAATCATATTTTTTCAGGGAAAAATAGGTTAGGGTTGGCGGGAAAAAATAGGGTCGGTCGGGTAACCTGAAACAGACCTATTTTTTTATTTGGCCTTATCATATATCTTAAACAGTTTCATTCGAACAGGGACTGATGTAATTCATACCACTTCTTATAAATCTGGACTGCTATGTATATATGTTCAAATCACTTCTAATTAATATGAAAATCAATGTATATCCGTTAATACCATTTCTAAAAAATATGGAATTTAATTTATGTTCGAACCAGTTCTTATACATTCATAATATTATGTACATTCGTTCATACAATCTCCAATAAATATGGAATGCAATGTATGTTTGTAGCATTTGTTATAAATATGGAACTTAATATACGTACATTCTCCTGCGACAGGTATCACATAAATCATCCAAGAATTTGCTACTGTGAGTACAATTGTCCCGCACAGAATCAAACTGCGGTCCTGCACTCGCCTGCTGAGCCATGTGACCAGACCAAACACAATTATGACCTGAAATTGTAGAGAATTCAGTGCTTTCATTGAATTTTAAAAACACTGATAAAAAAAATAATTTTATTTGTTGATACCCACAAGGTACATTGTCATTGAAAACAAATGCATTTGTTTTAAGTGAAATCAAAATGTCAAGTTATACAGATAAGATACATACAACATCAGAACAGTGTATTATGTAAAATTAGAAAACAATTTTAAATCTAGAATGGCATTTTTCATAAATTTCCATAAAATTGTGCACAACAAAGTTTTGAATATATGACAACCAAAATGTGCCAAACCAATGGTCATTTTGTGCAATACATTCAGATATGTCAAATTAAAAGCTACTTTGTTTGTGCTTGCACCAAAAAGCTACCTTGCGCTTGTATGCAACAAGAAAATAAATGGATATTAATAATTTGCCATAAGGGAAAATAGAATTAACGCTGTTTATGCTTGATAGGTTGAATTGAAGAAAAGTTTTTGTGACAGGATGGAAAACCAAAGTTATATTATATCAACTATTGTTGATATAGTGATCAATATGTAACATTCCAGAGCAGGTGTAAACAAAATGTATAGTTGTACATGTATACATATATACTATTTCACACATTTTGAAAATTAATTTCTTTTGCAAAAACGAAGTGTTTTACAAATTATATTTTAAATCCTAATTTACTTAAATCTCTGTAGTTCTAATATTTCTTTCTTCAGTACCTACTTATGATTAATAATTTATATCTTACCTCAAGACCAGCTAAACAATACATTATGCTGTTTTCCAGCTCCCCCCAGCCAAGGAACTTGTTGGACAAAGGTGTGACCATTGTCTGAAATAAAAGGCAATACAATAATATCAATGGATCCAACATTAACGAAATATAATACAAACCAACAAAAATATTATTTCGTATTTACAAAAATATTTTAGTATTGACCAAATCATTTTGTTTTTACGAAATATCATTTCGTAAAGACGAAATAACAATTTGTAATTACAAAATATTCATGTTTACGAAATGATGTTTCGTTATTAGGAAATGTGATTTCATGTTTACGAAATAATATTTCATAATCACGAAATGTATGTCGAAACGTATAACGTAATTAGGATTGTGTCTGTAAAAAAGTATATAACTCCGAACAGAACTGACTATGTTCTATTGAAGTTTAAACATATATTTTAGGTGAAAATGTTTGGTTATTTAATGCGTGCGCTTCAAGTCTTAGTAATACAGCTGGTAATGCTGCAGTTTTTGCAGTTCATACTACCACTACTGTCATCACCACCGCCACAACACCACCGCTGCCACCAGCACCGCAACCACCAATACCACCGATATGCTTCCCCTGAAACCACTGACGCTGCTGCTTATACTGTCGTTTCTGCCACTTCTACAGCTTCAGCTATGACTCCAACTACTAACTATCCAATTACTACTTGTACTGCTGATAATCTCCCGATAATCAACTATGACGTTGTGGATGAAGGGACTACGTTTGTGTGTCAATGCGAAGGCCCTTCATTTATTTACTTATAATGATGAAGGCACGTAGTAAAAACAACCTTTTTTCCGAAGATTTTCGACATCCACCGAAAAAAGACTCCCCGATATAATTTTATGTCGTGCACATGAGTCAAATATAAGTTTAAACATGTATACATGTATTTTACAACGACTGTGAAAAAAAAACAATACATCTATTGCTCTTTTTTGAACGATTTAACGCGAGAGTGTGATCTTGTTTAGTGGTGGAAATCGGAGAACGCGGTGATAAAACAAACGTCCGGTCCTATACCAAACTCACATGCGCCCACGACGGGAATCGAACCTGGGGTCGTCTTGGTGAGAAGCGAGCGCGCTTACCAGTGCGCTAACCGGACAACCAACCAAGTAGTCGATAAAATGTGACCCATGGGCCATTTTTTCTAAAGAATAATGACTGGGTCGTAATTCTATTAGGGGTTAAATACATCCTTACACCGGCCATATCCTAATAGCCCCTTATACAACAATACAGTAATGCATTTGATAAATTAATCGACACAATCTAAGCTAAAGGCACTATTTCAATACATTTAGATGTTGCGGAGTTAAGAAATATAGAAAGATATATCTGTACTTGATGTTTTCAATCTTTAAACATAACTCAAATGCCTAGTTTAGAGAGTTAAACTCCGTTGTCAATGAGATTTTTAAACTACATCAAAGATTTAATACTTAGTTAATTATAGTTCAGAAAATCATGTCTATATTCAGTAATAAACCATTATTGAAATTTTTGTGTTATGCTTGACAAGTATGGAAATATAAAAATTGAGATGAAGCGTAAAACCTGAGAATCATGCTCTATTCCAAAAACTGACCAAAGTCATTTCTCCCATCCAATTCATATTGGGCGTAATGGCCATTAAATTTTGATGATTTAGCTATTAGCAGATAACTGATAAAAGTTGCCTGGAAAATCACAAAACCATTCACTGGAATATTAAATATGCCAGGTATATGCAGGCATAGCCCCTGAAAACATGGGTTTCCTTCTTAATCGAAAATTGGATAAGATTTCTTGGCATGCATTCGGACGATTTGTTTTATTACCGACTATTTCTTCAAGTTCGTCGCTAACCTCCTTTACCGACTCTTTCTTTTCATCTCTGACCTCCTTTACCCACTATTCCCTTTCATCTCTGACCTCCTTTACCCACTATTCCCTTTCATCTCTGACCTCCTTTACCCACTATTCCCTTTCATCTCTGACCTCCTTTACCGACTCTTTCTTTTCATCTTTGACCTCCTTTACCACTATTCCCTTGAATCTCTGACCTCCTTTACCGACTCTTTCTTTTCGTCTCTAACCTCCTTTACCCACTATTCCCTTTCATCTCTGACCTCCTTTACCCACTATTCCCTTTCATCTCTGACCTCCTTAACCGACTCTTTCTTTTCATCTTTGACCTCCTTTACCACTATTCCCTTTCATCTCTGACCTCCTTTACCCACTATTCCCTTTCATCTCTGACCTCCTTTACCGACTTTTTATTTTCATCTTTGACCTCCTTTACCCACTATTCCCTTTCATCTCTGACCTCCTTTACCGACTCTTTCTTTTCATCTTTGACCTCCTTTACCCACTATTCCCTTTCATCTCTGACCTCCTTTACCGACTCTTTCTTTTCATCTTTGACCTCCTTTACCACTATTCCCTTGAATCTCTGACCTCCTTTACCGACTCTTTCTTTTCGTCTCTAACCTCCTTTACCCACTATTCCCTTTCATCTCTGACCTCCTTTACCCACTATTCCCTTTCATCTCTGACCTCCTTAACCGACTCTTTCTTTTCATCTTTGACCTCCTTTACCACTATTCCCTTGAATCTCTGACCTCCTTTACCGACTCTTTCTTTTCGTCTCTAACCTCCTTTACCCACTATTCCCTTTCATCTCTGACCTCCTTTAACCGCTCTTTCTTTTCGTCTCTAACCTCCTTTACCCACTATTCCCTTTCATATCTGACCTCCTTTAACCGCTCTTTCTTTTCGTCTCTAACCTCCTTTACCCACTATTCCCTTTCATATCTGACCTTCTTTTGCCACTTGCGATAATTAGACATGTGTTTGACAAACTAAAGCTTTTAATCATTTTTTCATTATGTGAAATGTATGAGATCTAAAATAGATTTTTTTTTGTCCAAAATTAAAATAATATGAAATGATACATTCAATGCCGGTGTATTAGAAATAATCAAATTGCGCCGGCGAATAATGTAAGTAAATCAAGTTTACTTTCTGAACATATTTACAACAAAAATCTTGCAGTATGGCGCTTTGTTATATTCAAACAATTATCTTTCATACGTAAAAGAAATATGAAGGTTTTTTTTCATTTCGAGGTTTAAAGTCACCATAACACCTTCTTCTTTTGATCGATGTGTGCATTAAATGATTCTGGACTAATCAAATGGCTGATATGTAAACTTCAGGATTGTAAAACATTTGCGTATGCTTTTCAAGCATAATATTTTAAGTTGTCTGGTGAACGCAGTGGTAAACGTTCAGCCTTTCATCGTGTGCTTATTATTAATAGCAGGGTTATCATAAACCGTTTAAAAACTGGGATTGTCCATGCAGTTTTAATGTTTTAAGTTGTTAAAAAAGCAAAAAAACAATTGCTCCATCAAATTGCAGTTAATATCATTAAGGCAAATACAACCTGTGTCATATTATATAATTGTTTAATAACACTCTTATGTAAAAAACATTGTTCGTTTAAAGATGAGGTATTGTACCTTTCCTACGCTTCAGCATCATATGCCATTTGCATAATTTTGTACCAGGCAGTATAGGGTTTATTAAAAAATTATGAAATCGCATTTTATGTTTATGGAAATGCATTATTTTGCCTAATTACCGTGACATGTAGCCCAATAACTGTGACATGTAGCCCAATAACCGTGACATGTAGTTCAACAACCGTGACTTGTAGCCCAATAACCGTGACTTGTAGTCCAATAACCTTGCCATGAAGCCCAACAACCGTGCCATGTAGCCCAACAACCGTGACATGCATTCCAACAACCATGACATGTAGCCATATAACCGTGACATGTAGCCCAAACAACCGTGACATGTAGCCCCAACACTGTGACATGTAGCATAATAACGGTGACATGTAGCCCAATGACCGTGACATGTAGCCCTAAGACCGTGACATGTAGCATAATAACCGTGCCATGTAGCCCAATAACTGTGACATGTAGCCATATAACCGTGACATGTAGCCATATAACCGTGACATGTAGCCATATAACCGTGACATGTAGCCCCAAGACCGTGACATGTAGCATAATAACCGTGACATGTAGTCCAATAACCGTGACATGTATTCCAATAACCATGACATGTAGCCATATAACCGTGACATGTAGCCCCAACACTGTGACATGTAGCATAATAACGGTGACATGTAGCATAATAACCGTGACATGTAGCCCCAAGACCGTGACATGTAGCATAATAACCGTGACATGTAGCCCAATAACTGTGCCATGTAGCCATATAACCGTGACATGTAGTCCAATAACCGTGACATGTATTCCAATAACCATGACATGTAGCCATATAACCGTGACATGTAGCCCCAACACTGTGACATGTAGCATAATAACGGTGACATGTAGCATAATAACCGTGACATGTAGCCCCAAGACCGTGACATGTAGCATAATAACCGTGACATGTAGCCCAATAACTGTGACATGTAGCCATATAACCGTGACATGTAGCCATATAACCGTGACATGTAGCCCCAAGACCATGACATGTAGCATAATAACCGTGACATGTAGCCTAATAACCGTGACACGTAGCCATATAACCGTAACATGTAGCCATTTAACCGTGACATGTAGCCCCAAGACCGTGACATGTAGCATAATAACCGTGACATGTAGTCCAATAACCGTGATATATAGTCCATTTACCGTGACATGAAGCATAATAACTGTGACATGTAGCCCAATAACCGTGATATGAAGCCCCAAAACCGTGACTTGTAACCCAATAACCGTGACATGTAGCCATATAACCGTGAAATGTAGCCATATAACCGTGACATGAATCATAATAACCGTGACTGACATGAAGCCAAATAACTGCGACATGTAGCCCCAAGAACGTGACATATTACATAAAAACCGTGACATGTAGCATAATAACCGTGACATGTAGCATAATAACCGTGACATGTAGCCATATAACCGTGACATGTAGCCCAAATACCGTGACATGTAGCATAATATCCGTGACATGTAGTCCAATAACCGTGACATGTTGCCCAAAGACCGTGACATGTCGCATAATATCCGTGACATGTAGTCAAATAACCGTGATATATAGTCCAATAACCGTGACATGTAGCCCAATAACCGTGACATGTTGCCTAATATCCGTGACATGAAGGACACTAACAGTGACATGTAGTCCTTTAACCGTGACAGGTAGACCTATAACCGTGAAATACAGACTTAGAACCGTGACTTTTAGTCCAATGAGCGTGAAATGTAGCCCTACACCCGTGACATGTAGCCCAATAACCTCGACATGTAGACCAATATCCATGAAATATAGTCCAATAATCATGACATGTAGTCCAATAACCATGAAATGTAGTCCAATAACCGTGACATGTAGACCAATAACCATGAAATGTAGCCCAATAACCGTGACATGTAGTCCAATAACCGTGACATGTAGACCAATAACCATGAAATGTAATCCAATAACCGTGACATGGAGACCAATAACAGACAAACAATCATGTAGACCTATAACCGCCACATCTAAACCTTCAACCTTGACATTCAGACAAACAACCGTGACATCTTGTCCTACAACCGTGACAGTTGACCTACAACCGTGATTTGCAGACCTACAACCGTGACTTGTAGACATACAACCGTGACATGTAGAACTACAACCGTGACATGTAGACCTACCACCGTGACATGAAGACTTAGAACCGTGACATGTAGACCTATAACCGTGACATGTAGAACTACAACTGTGACATGTAGATCTAAAATCCTGACATGTAGACCTACAACAGTGACATGTTGACTAACAACCGTGACATATAGACCTAAAACCGTCACATATTGACATACAACCGTTACATGTAGACATACCACCGTTACATGTAGACCTACCACCGTGACATGTAGACCTATAAACGTGACATGTAGACCTAAAACCGTGACATTTAGACTTACAACCGTAGCATGTAGACTTACAACCGTGACATGTAGACCTACCACCGTGACATGTAGACCTACAACCGTGACTTGCAGACCTACAACCGTGACATTTAGACCTACAACCGTGACATGTAGACCTACAACCGTTACATGCAGACCTACAACCGTTTCATGCAGACCTACAACCGTGACATGCATACCTACAACCGTTACATGCAGACCTACAACCGTGACATGTAGACCTACAACCGTGACATGCAGACCTACAACCGTGACATATAGACCTACAACTGTGACTGGTAGACCTACAACTGTGACATGTAGACCTAAAACCGTGACATGTAGACCTACAACTGTGACATGTAGACCAACAACCGTGACATGCAGACCTACAACCGTTACATGCAGACCTACAACCGTGACATGTAGACCTACAGTCGTGACATGCAGACCTACAACCCTGACATGTAGACCTAAAACCGTGACATGTAGACCTACAACTGTGACATGTAGACCAACAACCGTGACATGCAGACCTACAACCGTTACATGCAGACCTACAACCGTGACATGCAGACCTACAGTCGTGACATGTAGACCAACAACTGTGACATGTAAATCTACAGTCGTGACATGCAGACCTACAACCGTTATATGCAGACCTACAACCGTGACATGCATACCCACAACCGTGACATGCATACCTACAACCGTGACATGTAGACCTACAACTGTGACATGTAAATCTACAGCCGTGACATGTAGATCTACAGCCGTGACATGTAGATATACGACTGTGACATGTTAATCTACCGCCGTGACATGTAAATCTACAGCCGTGACATGTAGACCTACAACTGTGACATTTAGACCTACAACCCTGACTTGTAGACCTACAGCCGTGACATATAGACGTACCATCGCATATGTAGACTTAAAACTGTGACCGGTAGTTTGCAGACCTACAACCGTGACTTGCAGAAATAAAACTGTGACATGTAAGTAGGGTAAAAAGGGGACTCTCGCGGCCATCTTTGGCGGTTTCCCGCGTTAGCGGCCATCTTTGGCGGTTTCCCGCGTTAGCGGCCATCTTTGGCGATTTCCCGCGTTAACGGCCAGGGGACTCTCGCGGCCATCTTTGACGGTTTCCCGCATTAGCGGCCATATTTAGCGATTTCGCGCGTTAGCGGTCATATTTGGCGATTTCCCGCGTTAGCGGTTATGTTTAACCATTGTTTGAAATCCAAGACAAAGAGTCATTGTTTAACTGGGTCTCCATTGATTAACAGTATTCATTTCAATAGAAGGGATATAAACAATAGCATTGTCACACTTATCACATCAGTGTATTGTATGTCAAAGGACAACTCATCCAACGTTTCTAACATAGGGTCATCGACCTAGGATCTATTTAATGGTATTGTTTTCCCTCATCAGACGATGGATTTATCATAACCTCCACCATCTTTATATGTGATCAAACGGATTCTTTTATATGTAAGATCACAGGTCATTGACAAACAAAAGTTCATCAGAACCCAGCCATCGCGTGATCGAAAGTGATTTCAAGAAATTGAATGACTAAAGCCTGACCGTTTAGTGTCAATTCGTACAACAACACCATATCTAATAGCCACCCAATTACTCTCCAACGTACCCATTGTAATAACTTAAAAGTGAAGACAGTTAAATGAGCTGCTGATGGCTCAAAAGACGAGATTGTCGTTATCATATATCTAGTTTATCATTCAGGGTGACTAAAGCTCTTCCACTGTGGTGAGCTATCACAATAAATCACTTATTAAACCATTGTCAAATGCCAGTGCTCGATTCACTGGACTCTGTTTATCATTATGGACACCTCCGTTGAACCTTACAATGACATGAAAGTTTTTCAACTTACTAAATAATCTTTTATTTTGACCACCAAAAGTAGGTTTTGAAGATATAACAGTTTTGTCCTCTCTTAGCTTCTTTTGAGTTTCACTATTTTTATTAAATCGGTAAAGGATTCACACAATTTCTTTATCAAATAACCTCATATCTTAAAGGTATGATGTATCGTTTACATTTCATTAAATCAACCCTACAGAAATGTTAAGATGTGTTCGATCTTATTGTAATGAAAACGTGAATGTTTTTTTATTATGTATTTTTGTGTATAACTATTTCATTCCATTAATACAATATTTTAAAATTTAACAAGACCAAACTGAGATTTATAAGTTGAGGACATGTCTGACGAGCTATTTTTATACCATTCCGGTATGTTGTATCAATAAATAAAATATCAGACAAGATTTTAATATTTATTTTCTTATAAGTACAATACAATGCAAATACAAATAAAGTTGATTATAATTGAATTCAAACAATTTGTTTAACAAAGATCATACATTTTTATTTATTTTTTTATTTATTTTAGGTTACATTTCAACAGTAGAGCAGTAGATAACATCACATGAAATTACATGAAATTAGATGTAATTTGGTATAAAACATAGAAATTATATGTCTTGTATCTTATAATGTCCATAAGCATATGATTTAATTCCATCTTCTAATAAAAATCGTTTGTCATCAAAACTAGATAATCCTACTTTGCTGATTGTTTCCAGATAAATTTTATGGTTATGACTTCTTAATGAATGCATTGTTGAGTGCATTTGAAAATTATTAAATAATACATGTTTATAATCATTAAGAGTCAATGATTTTTAAACAACCGCTTTTGATATCCCTTTTGCTCTTTTCTCGTCTATATCATCACACTTGAATGCATACATTTTCGATCGCAAACCGCAATATTCACTAATACATTTCTCATTTGTTTCACTTTTCATTTTTCCCATTACTTTTTTGTTGAAGTCACTATATAAAAAATGATCTTTAGGGAAATCTGAAGTGTCAAACAAATGTGAATAGGCCAACATATCTTGGAAAATGTCCGGTGTTGTACATGATACTAAAAATGAATCTGTGTCCGTTAATTCTAGCTCAACGTTGCTACCATACACATTTTTCAAATGATTGTAATAAAAATCGTACATGGTATATTTTGACAAATCAAGGATACTCATTCCAACAAAAATTGGTTTATTTAATTATTTTTTTTGCGACTTAATTCAACACCAACAAGGTCTTCAGAAAAAATCCGGTGCATCTTATAAGTGGGTTTGGATGACACCTTCTGTAGTCGTTTTTCTGTATGAACAAGTTCTACGGACCGATGCTTCCGAAGATTTTCCATGGTTTTTCCTGAAAGTAAACAAATATTTTGGTAAGTAACTTTTCAGCATGTTAATCTTTACTCTGAACTGCTCAATATATGTTTTTATGATGGTATCCGTCGTTATCTTAGATACCTGTGTTTTGGATGAGGGATATGAAAATGGGACCGAAAAATACACTTTTTACTTGCCGGTAGTGAGTTTTGGTCAGTTTTACTTTAGGTTCCTAATTGTACATGAGCACTTGTAAGCGTCTGATTGAAGATGAATGAAATACCAAAAAGTGAAACTACGCCTGACAATTATTGAACAGTTGTTTTTGTAGATAAGTATAAGTGGTATGGAAGTGACAATAAATTTATTGTATAAATTACATACGGGCAGATCATACAAAAATGATAACAATGCAATAATTAACACGAACCCCCAAAAAACAAACAAAAAAACAACAACAAAAAACAACAACCTTACCGAAGACCGAGTTGTTCATGAGTTTGAAGAAGTTCTTCTCGAAAGCAGTCTTGGCTTGTTGTCGCATTTTGGTGTTGAACTCAACGTAGGGTTTCATGAAAGCCTCTTGTTGGAACTCTAATACTTTATGTATTTTTTTCAATTTTAGACCGAGTTGGAGATACAGTTGCAGGTTGCGATAGTGAAGTACATAATTCTGTTTGTTTTCTAATGTGGTGAGTAATTTTTCCACCTTTGCTCTGGGTGGAAGTTCCTCACTGTTGTGTAAATGTTTCAACACATGTTGAGCATAAGGAGATAATTTTTCATTGGGTGTGAATTTACGTTCCGGAGCTAATGGGTAGTCGTTATGACTGTCATGTAAATGTTTTGGATATTCTAGATCTACTTCTAGAATATACCACTTAGATCCATCCTCTGGTATTTTTTCAGGTTCAAAAGTATCAATTTCTTCCTTCTCTAAAAACTTAAAGAAGCCTGTTGGTAGTTGTTGTGACATACTGTAACCATAAAGATTATTGACATCATAATAAGCTAGAAATGAGGTTTCTTTTGTAGGATCATAATCATTCAAATACGCATTGTTTGCTTTTTTGTATCTATTTGATATTTGACTAATACCACCTCGAATACCTTTTTCGATAAATAAAATTTGATCAATGTCTGTCATGAGCTCTAGAGTGACTTCAGTCATTTTCAACATTGCCTGCCAGCTCAATCCCGGACTGGTGTAAAAGTGACAAGGGTCTAAACCATAACACTTCAGTGACATATCACGAAAATTTTCAAAAACATCAGCTAATAACAATATGTCTGTTTTTAAATAGAGATCATGATATTCTCCAAGACTTTTTAGTTTAAATGTTTGATATACTTGCTTTGCATGTTCATAGTCTTCTTTTGATATATTTTCCTCAGTCAATGAAGAGTAAAAATTCTCTATTGCTGGAAGATCAGCATCTTCAAATTTATCCCAGTCAGTCATGAACTCGTAAGGATAAACCCCCTTTCTAAGCAGGAGGTTTCCATGATCTTTGATTTCTGAATGAAAGTGATGGAAAGACTGTGGGCCATTTTGAGCTAAGTTATCTACAAGGGTCCCAAGAGATGAAGGGAGAAAACCCAAAGAGTCAATAAACCTAAGATTTCCAATACTAAAACTGATATACTTTTCAACTGACTGTGGGATGCAATTGATTTTATAATTTTTAAATGTACCAATGCTTTGACAAAGCAAGTGACCATCAAAATTTTTAAGATTGTGGAAGATGACTGGGATGAAACTGGGTTGTTTACCGGTACATTGTAAATTGCAATTCATATGTGCAGCTCCTATGTATTTCCCACTTGTGTGATCATGATGTTTTGCTTTCTTTTCCTTGTTACCAAATACTTTTTGACATAAACAACATGTGTTTGCTTGTTCGAACTGTTTTTCTTCACTTTCCTTTAAAACTAGGGGTTTGATATTTTGCATATGTTGCTGTATTTCATGACTTTCTCGTAAAAGACATTCTAACAAATTTTTGGGTGCATCTGGACCTCTGTAGATAACAGTATCTTTGGTTAATTTTGAATCAGTTGAAATAACTTTATATCCAAAGGAACAGGGTTCTAACAATTGATTTTTTGATGTTGAAGCTGTTTGGTTGTTAGTCTCTATTGGTTTATTTAATGTTTCAAAATCAGCCACAATAACATAAGGGACACGCATTGTTTTTTCATAATCTTTAAATTCAAGAAAGCAGTCTGCTCCTGATGGAAGTTCAATTTTTTGAGCATCATGGACTTGACAGTATGAAAGGTGATCATCTAATAAACTTTGTTTACTAAATCCATGGAGGCAATATCGACAATAGTAATAAGCACGATGTCCTTTCTTACCATGACTAAGAAACCTGTTTATGTTTTTTATAAGCACATAATGTGAACTGTTTTCTGATTGCAAAAGTAATAAGTCAATATGATGGAGTCTGTTTTGGCAATTTGTAATGCGTAGTGGAAGAACATCATTGTCTTCAAAAGTAAACACATTTACAGACATAAACGGGTTTTGCTTCTCAAATTGATTTATTTGATTCAATGACATTGGAAACAGCAGACCTTTTGTGTTTAATTCATTTTCAAATTGTTCATAATCACTCACCAGAGGGGAATCCAAGGGATGAAGGGATGCTAAACAACACCATAGAAAGCACTTTTGGTCAAGATTTCTTATGTTTAGTAAACTTTGATAGTTAATAAGAGGCTTTGGTAGCTCTACAAAACTAGATCCGGACACTGGAGAATATTTCACAGTGTGCACAGTTATACTTAATACTTGTTTGAGAACCCACCCAGAGCTTTCTCTTATGTACTTTTCAAAACTTTCAAACATTTTTTGAAATGCTTCATTTAAGTTGTTTTCATCAAATGTTATCAAATTTAAACTTCTATAACTCTTAGATCTAAAATGTGGAGTTGATGTATTGTCTCCATCTTTTGTGTGTTTCACTAGCTCAACCTGCACTGATAAATACCATTTAATAGGATACAATTGAAGTCTTTTTTCTAAAATATTTTGAATGTTTTTATTGGCATTGGCAAAAAATGCCAACAGATCATATTGTTCATGTTGATTTGGTTGTATGGTGAAATCTTGAATGTTTTCATTAATAGCATGTTCATAACTGTGGTCCATTGTTGTAGATGATGGTGTTTTTGCAGTGGAAGTTGGTGTAGATGATGGTGTTCTTGCAGTGGAAGTTGGTGTTGATGATGGTGTTCTTGCAGTGGAAGTTGGTGTAGATGATGGTGTTCTTGCAGTGGAAGTTGGTGTTGATGATGGTGTTCTTGCAGTGGAAGTTGGTGTTGATGATGGTGTTCTTGCAGTCGAAGATGGTGTAGATAATTGACTGTAGTTGTGTTCATTTTGAAGGTGTGGACTTGGAGAGAGCGGTGTTCTTGCAGTCGAAGATGGTGTAGATAGCTGACTGTAGCTGTGCTCGTTCTGAAGTTGTGAAGTGGTGAGAAGTCCTGTTGTATGATCTACATTGCTTGTTGAAGAGGAGCTTTGGGTGTCGCTGCTTGGAGGTATTTGATTATATGGAGTTATTTTTCCACCAGTTTGCTGATGTTTTCTAGACAAGTGTTTTTTAAGATAATCTTTTCTTTTAAATTTGTCTCCACAAACTTCACAATTGTAAAAACTTTTGTGTGTGAGTGCATGAGATATCAAAGAAGTCTTGTTCTTAAAGTGTTTTCCACAAGTATCACACTCAAATATTTTTGAATCCAATTTATTCTTTTTTGTCTCTGATATTCCTCATATTCATGCGCATATTTTGAAGTAAGGTAATCACTAAAACTTTGATCATCCATGTTTGAAGGTTTATGTTAAACTGATCCCACTTCAAGTCAGAAATGCTTTAAATATTCTACCTTTTCCCAGTTATACATTGTAAACGATCCACTTTTCTTGGGTTGGTTTTTTCCTAACAATAGCTTTTGTCTTTTTAAGCTCAATTTTCATTTTTTTCTTTGGTGATTGTTTTGTCTTTGTAGTTGTTCTTTTACGACCTTTTGTTTCTAATAAATCTTTTGTAGTAGGCCATGCTTTTTCAAAAACAATATTTGATCGTTTTACAAACTTTTTTTTTCTTTGGATTTAAAAGTTGTCCTCCTTTTTGATTTGAAGTATCCTTAATATCTCTTGTATCATCGTTCAATTTATTATGTATTGATGATTGTTCCAATTTTTTTATGATGAAACTGGTTATTGTTATCACTTTTTGTAAATTCCATCTTCATATGTTCATATTTTGATTTTGAAATCAATACTAGTTCTTGAGCCATGACTCACAAGGTTGTATTAATAAAATAAATTGCTTAAAATTATTTAGGAGGAGAGCTCTTCTCTTTTTTTGTAAGAGCCCTTTTACCACAAACTTACGAATGACATTCCTATATCTTTTCAATGACTTTTTGATATTGTCGGAAATTTTAAGATTTCCAATGAGAATATTGTAAACCACTTCCACAATCACACTCATTTGTGATTTTGTTAATGCTTTTATCAGCATTTTTTGTTGATTTTCACTTGTGTTTAAGAGAAATTTAAAAAAAATACTTTTCCTTTTCCATTTTTTCACTCATATTTTTCTTTTTCAGGTCGAAAGACAATCAACGTCTGAGAGGGAAATATGTTGGTGCGCAATTTATACAACTTGTTTGAATGTGGGCTTACATCAACGAGTAAGTAAGAGTATTTGTTTTGTGTTGCTTTTTTATAGGCATCCATAAAATATTTTAAATCACCTGGAAACATTTGACGAGAAAGTGTTTGAATCTGAAGTTGGTCTCTCTGGTTATTAAACAATACAAAGTAATGACTATTCAGACTAATACTTCGGAAATACTTTCCTCCAGAAAACAGATTTTGTACCACAAAAAACACTGAATTTTTTTTGTGGTGACTATAAATCGTAAATAAGTTCACAATGTCAATACTTTCTGAAGCCTTTTGCACTAAATCATCAATGACTAAAATCTTAAATCCAGAGTCGTATGCCCAAAGATCCATATCTTTTTTAGATGGTAAACCTTCAAAGAATTCTATGTTTTGCACATGTGTTTTCATGATGTCATATAATGGTTGATAAGTTGAATAAATTTTAAGCAATTTATTTTATTAATACAACCTTGTGAGTCATGGCTCAAGAACTAGTATTGATTTCAAAATCAAAATATGAGCATATGAAGATGGAATTTACAAAAAGTGATAACAATAACCAGTTTCATCATAAAAAATTGGAACAATCATCAATACATAATAAATTGAACGATGATACAAGAGATATTAAGGATACTTCAAATCAAAAAGGAGGACAACTTTTAAATCCAAAGAAAAAAAAGTTTGTAAAACGATCAAATATTGTTTTTGAAAAAGCATGGCCTACTACAAAAGATTTATTAGAAACAAAAGGTCGTAAAAGAACAACTACAAAGACAGAACAATCACCAAAGAAAAAAATGAAAATTGAGCTTAAAAAGACAAAAGCTATTGTTAAGAAAAAACCAACCCAAGAAAAGTGGATCGTTTACAATGTATAACTGGGAAAAGGTAGAATATTTAAAGCATTTCTGATTTGAAGTGGGATCAGTTTAACATAAACCTTCAAACATGGATGATCAAAGTTTTAGTGATTACCTTACTTCAAAATATGCGCATGAATATGAGGAATATCAGAGACAAAAAAGAATAAAATTGGATTCAAAAATATTTGAGTGTGATACTTGTGGAAAACACTTTAAGAACAAGACTTCTTTGATATCTCATGCACTCACACACAAAAGTTTTTACAATTGTGAAGTTTGTGGAGACACATTTAAAAGAAAAGATTATCTTAAAAAACACTTGTCTAGAAAACATCAACAAACTGGTGGAAAAATAACTCCATATAATCAAATACCTCCAAGCAGCGACACCCAAAGCTCCTCTTCAACAAGCAATGTAGATCATACAACAGGACTTCTCACCACTTCACAACTTCAGAACGAGCACAGCTACAGTCAGCTATCTACACCATCTTCGACTGCAAGAACACCGCTCTCTCCAAGTCCACACCTTCAAAATGAACACAACTACAGTCAATTATCTACACCATCTTCGACTGCAAGAACACCATCATCAACACCAACTTCCACTGCAAGAACACCATCATCAACACCAACTTCCACTGCAAGAACACCATCATCTACACCAACTTCCACTGCAAGAACACCATCATCAACACCAACCTCCACTGCAAGAACACCATCATCTACACCAACTTCCACTGCAAAAACACCATCATCTACAACAATGGACCACAGTTATGAACATGCTATTAATGAAAACATTCAAGATTTCACCATACAACCAAATCAACATGAACAATATGATATGAGCTAGTGAAACACACAAAAGATGGAGACAATACATCAACTCCACATTTTAGATCTAAGAGTTATAGAAGTTTAAATTTGATAACATTTGATGAAAACAACTTAAATGAAGCATTTCAAAAAATGTTTGAAAGTTTTGAAAAGTACATAAGAGAAAGCTCTGGGTGGGTTCTCAAACAAGTATTAAGTATAACTGTGCACACTGTGAAATATTCTCCAGTGTCCGGATCTAGTTTTGTAGAGCTACCAAAGCCTCTTATTAACTATCAAAGTTTACTAAACATAAGAAATCTTGACCAAAAGTGCTTTCTATGGTGTTGTTTAGCATCCCTTCATCCCTTGGATTCCCCTCTGGTGAGTGATTATGAACAATTTGAAAATGAATTAAACACAAAAGGTCTGCTGTTTCCAATGTCATTGAATCAAATAAATCAATTTGAGAAGCAAAACCCGTTTATGTCTGTAAATGTGTTTACTTTTGAAGACAATGATGTTCTTCCACTACGCATTACAAATTGCCAAAACAGACTCCATCATATTGACTTATTACTTTTGCAATCAGAAAACAGTTCACATTATGTGCTTATAAAAAACATAAACAGGTTTCTTAGTCATGGTAAGAAAGGACATCGTGCATATTACTATTGTCGATATTGCCTCCATGGATTTAGTAAACAAAGTTTATTAGATGATCACCTTTCATACTGTCAAGTCCATGATGCTCAAAAAATTGAACTTCCATCAGGAGCAGACTGCTTTCTTGAATTTAAAGATTATGAAAAAACAATGCGTGTCCCTTATGTTATTGTGGCTGATTTTGAAACATTAAATAAACCAATAGAGACTAACAACCAAACAGCTTCAACATCAAAAAATCAATTGTTAGAACCCTGTTCCTTTGGATATAAAGTTATTTCAACTGATTCAAAATTAACCAAAGATACTGTTATCTACAGAGGTCCAGATGCACCCAAAAATTTGTTAGAATGTCTTTTACGAGAAAGTCATGACATACAGCAACATATGCAAAATATCAAACCCCTAGTTTTAAAGGAAAGTGAAGAAAAACAGTTCGAACAAGCAAACACATGTTGTTTATGTCAAAATGTATTTGTTAACAAGGAAAAGAAAGCAAGACATCATGATCACACAAGTGGGAAATACATAGGAGCTGCACATATGAATTGCAATTTACAATGTACCGGTAAACAACCCAGTTTCATCCCAGTCATCTTCCACAATCTTAAAAATTTTGATGGTCACTTGCTTTGCCAAAGCATTGGTACATTTAAAAATTATAAAATCAATTGCATCCCACAGTCAGTTGAAAAGTATATCAGTTTTAGTATTGGAAATCTTAGGTTTATTGACTCTTTGGGTTTTCTCCCTTCATCTCTTGGGACCCTTGTAGATAACTTAGCTCAAAATGGCCCACAGTCTTTCCATCACTTTCATTCAGAAATCAAAGATCATGGAAACCTCCTGCTTAGAAAGGGGGTTTATCCTTACGAGTTCATGACTGACTGGGATAAATTTGAAGATGCTGATCTTCCAGCAATAGAGAATTTTTACTCTTCATTGACTGAGGAAAATATATCAAAAGAAGACTATGAACATGCAAAGCAAGTATATCAAACATTTAAACTAAAAAGTCTTGGAGAATACCATGATCTCTATTTAAAAACAGACATATTGTTATTAGCTGATGTTTTTGAAAATTTTCGTGATATGTCACTGAAGTGTTATGGTTTAGACCCTTGTCACTTTTACACCAGTCCGGGATTGAGCTGGCAGGCAATGTTGAAAATGACTGAAGTCACTCTAGAGCTCATGACAGACATTGATCAAATTTTATTTATCGAAAAAGGTATTCGAGGTGGTATTAGTCAAATATCAAATAGATACAAAAAAGCAAACAATGAGTATTTGAATGATTATGATCCTACAAAAGAAACCTCATTTCTAGCTTATTATGATGTCAATAATCTTTATGGTTACAGTATATCACAACAACTACCAACAGGCTTCTTTAAGTTTTTAGAGAAGGAAGAAATTGATACTTTTGAACCTGAAAAAATACCAGAGGATGGATCTAAGGGGTATATTCTAGAAGTAGATCTAGAATATCCAAAACATTTACATGACAGTCATAACGACTACCCATTAGCTCCGGAACGTAAATTCACACCCAATGAAAAATTATCTCCTTATGCTCAACATGTGTTGAAACATTTACACAACAGTGAGGAACTTCCACCCAGAGCAAAGGTGGAAAAATTACTCACCACATTAGAAAACAAACAGAATTATGTACTTCACTTTCGCAACCTGCAACTGTATCTCCAACTCGGTCTAAAATTGAAAAAAAATACATAAAGTATTAGAGTTCCAACAAGAGGCTTTCATGAAACCCTACGTTGAGTTCAACACCAAAATGCGACAACAAGCCAAGACTGCTTTCGAGAAGAACTTCTTCAAACTCATGAACAACTCGGTCTTCGGTAAGGTTGTTGTTTTTTGTTGTTTTTTTTGTTTGTTTTTTTTGGGGTTCGTGTTAATTATTGCATTGTTATCATTTTTGTATGATCTGCCCGTATGTAATTTATACAATAAATTTATTGTCACTTCCATACCACTAATACTTATCTACAAAAACAACTGTTCAATAATTGTCAGGCGTAGTTTCACTTTTTGGTATTTCATTCATCTTCAATCAGACGCTTACAAGTGCTCATGTACAATTAGGAACCTAAAGTAAAACTGACCAAAACTCACTATCGGCAAGTAAAAAGTGTATTTTTCGGTCCCATTTTCATATCCCTCATCCAAAACACAGGTATCTAAGATAACGACGGATACCATCATAAAAACATATATTGAGCAGTTCAGAGTAAAGATTAACATGCTGAAAAGTTACTTACCAAAATTTTTGTTTACTTTCAGGAAAAACCATGGAAAATCTTCGGAAGCATCGGTCCGTAGAACTTGTTCATACAGAAAAACGACTACAGAAGGTGTCATCCAAACCCACTTATAAGATGCACCGGATTTTTTCTGAAGACCTTGTTGGTGTTGAATTAAGTCGCAAAAAAAAAAAAAAATTAAATAAACCAATTTTTGTTGGAATGAGTATCCTTGATTTGTCAAAATATACCATGTACGATTTTTATTACAATCATTTGAAAAATGTGTATGGTAGCAACGTTGAGCTAGAATTAACGGACACAGATTCATTTTTAGTATCATGTACAACACCGGACATTTTCCAAGATATGTTGGCCTATTCACATTTGTTTGACACTTCAGATTTCCCTAAAGATCATTTTTTATATAGTGACTTCAACAAAAAAGTAATGGGAAAAATGAAAAGTGAAACAAATGAGAAATGTATTAGTGAATATTGCGGTTTGCGATCGAAAATGTATGCATTCAAGTGTGATGATATAGACGAGAAAAGAGCAAAAGGGATATCAAAAGCGGTTGTTAAAAAAACATTGACTCTTAATGATTATAAACATGTATTATTTAATAATTCTCAAATGCACTCAACAATGCATTCATTAAGAAGTCATAACCATAAAATTTATCTGGAAACAATCAGCAAAGTAGGATTATCTAGTTTTGATGACAAACGATTTTTATTAGAAGATGGAATTAAATCATATGCTTATGGACATTATAAGATACAAGACATATAATTTCTATGTTTTATACCAAATTACATCTAATTTCATGTAATTTCATGTGATGTTATCTACTGCTCTACTGTTGAAATGTAACCTAAAATAAATAAAAAAATAAATAAAAATGTATGATCTTTGTTAAACAAATTGTTTGAATTCAATTATAATCAACTTTATTTGTATTTGCATTGTATTGTACTTATAAGAAAATAAATATTAAAATCTTGTCTGATATTTTATTTATTGATACAACATACCGGAATGGTATAAAATAGCTCGTCAGACATGTCCTCAACTTATAAATCTCAATTTGGTCTTGTTAAATTTTAAAATATTGTATTAATGGAATGAAATAGTTATACACAAAAATACATAATAAAAAAACATTCACGTTTTCATTACAATAAGATCGAACACATCTTAACATTTCTGTAGGGTTGATTTAATGAAATGTAAACGATACATCATACCTTTAAGGTATGAGGTTATTTGATAAAGAAATTGTGTGAATCCTTTACCGATTTGATAAAAATAGTGAAACTCAAAAGAAGCTAAGAGAGGACAAAACTGTTATATCTTCAAAACCTACTTTTGGTGGTCAAAATAAAAGATTATTTAGTAAGTTGTTTGAAAAACTTTCATGTCATTGTAAGGTTCAACGGAGGTGTACATAATGATAAACAGAGTCCAGTAAATCGAGCACTGGCATTTGACAATGGTTTAATAAGTGATTTATTGTGATAGCTCACCACAGTGGAAGAGCTTTAGTCACCCTGAATGATAAACTAGATATATGATGACGACAATCTCGTCTTTTGAGCCATCAGCAGCTCATTTAACTGTCTTCACTTTTAAGTTATTACAATGGGTACGTTGGAGAGTAATTGGGTGGCTATTAGATATGGTGTTGTTGTACGAATTGACACTAAACGGTCAGGCTTTAGTCATTCAATTTCTTGAAATCACTTTCGATCACGCGATGGCTGGGTTCTGATGAACTTTTGTTTGTCAATGACCTGTGATCTTACATATAAAAGAATCCGTTTGATCACATATAAAGATGGTGGAGGTTATGATAAGTCCATCGTCTGATGAGGGAAAACAATACCATTAAATAGATCCTAGGTCGATGACCCTATGTTAGAAACGTTGGATGAGTTGTCCTTTGACATACAATACACTGATGTGATAAGTGTGACAATGCTATTGTTTATATCCCTTCTATTGAAATGAATACTGTTAATCAATGGAGACCCAGTTAAACAATGACCCTTTGTCTTGGATTTCAAACAATGGTTAAACATAACCGCTAACGCGGGAAATCGCCAAATATGACCGCTAACGCGCGAAATCGCTAAATATGGCCGCTAACGCGGGAAACCGTCAAAGATGGCCGCGAGAGTCCCCTGGCCGTTAACGCGGGAAATCGCCAAAGATGGCCGCTAACGCGGGAAACCGCCAAAGATGGCCGCGAGAGTCCCCTTTTTACCCTACTCATGTAGACCTACAGCCGTGACATGAAGACCAAAAACCGTGATATGTAGACCTACAACCGTGACATGTAGATCTAAAACCGTGACTTTTAGACCTACATGTTAATTCGTAACTTGTAGACCTAAAACTGTGTATTGACATACAACAGTCACATGTAGTCCTTTCACCGTATCACCGTAGATTTACTACCGTGACATATAAAGCTAAAACCGTGTCAAAGTCTATCGACAGCTTTTTACCGCTTGATTGCACGGCGAGGAGTCATAACATTTTCTCGCTTCAGTGAGGAAGGCCTCGATGCATTGAAATTCAAATATTAAAGGAAGTATTTACAACGAAGTTCACTGGTAGTTTTGAAATAAATGTATTTATTATCGGAATTGATAATGTAAAATTCGGTTGTGAGGTAGATTTTGTAGGGTACTGTAGTTTATATAAGTTTTACATTTTCCTCGAGGAAATTACAAGTATCGGGCTATGTACTGATTTGGGAAATCATTCGATAAGCAAGTGGGGTACGGAGAGGATCGTGTCATTGTACACTAGTAGCGTGTTTTATTGATTACAAAAAATGATATACAAATAGATGATTGTTTCTGTGTTATTAACGCATATTTATTTTTCAGTTTGGTATTGTTTGTGTTACCAACGTACGAATGGGAGTTTATTCGTGTAGAGGGCTGTGAGTGGCATTGATTCCGGACATTACTACAATGCAGAAGCATTCATCACTGTGTATAGGAACATTGAGCCATTCACCATGTTATGGCTATTCAGGGAATCAGTGCCTGTGTGAATGTTATTGAATTGTCAGAATATACAAAATAAAATACCCCGCTTGTTGGCACACCTATATTGTGTTCCTTTGTTTGTCTTTACTTAAGGTTAAGATAATAAATATTTTATGTTTGGCATAAAATGAAATGAAATAGAAAACATAATTAATATTATGTAATATATTGACACTTCTAATATATCTGTAGAAAAAACAACAACACAGCAATGAAACTTCCAGACTATAGTGTTCATGTTATTTTTGCTACATGGATTTTATTGTATGAAGGTAAGTACACCATGTATTCTAAATAATGAGAGTACTGTATAATTTAATGGCATTTGTCTACATTTTTGTTGATATATCTTGTCGATCTTAACGTTAAATTCGAAACATTATGTAAATAAATGTACTCCGATGATCAATATTCATACATGGTAGCACTATGTTTTAAATAAACATTGTACGTGTTTAACTTTAATTTCCTTTTAAAGTCTTATTACATGTTTTGTATTGTACACCCCTAAGTAAAACATTACTGTTTACTAATTACTATTTACATTTTAAGCTTACATTTTAGTATAAATTCCAAATACTTATTATTATTACACTTCATTTCCATGAGCAGATTCTGCCGGACAAGATTGCCTTTCTTATAAATCAACAGGTAAGAAAATATGGGTAAGATCAAAATATCATGTGAATAAAACTATATATAAATGATCACTTTCTAAAGACGTTTACGTTTACTTTTAATGATACATTCCTAATTTACCCTTTCAAAAGTATTTTTGATTGAACATATTTCCATCATTAAGTTCGGGTAATGCAGGAAAAAATCGAATTAAGTCACCCGAATAATACAATTACTAAACAAATTAAACATCGACAAATATCATGAACTAAATAGATTATTTCATTACATGGTAAAGTAAACCTCGTTTGAAGAACATAAACAGCCTCTATCATAACTTTCTAGTATGGTCAATATGTCGCTCGAAAATTTGCAACACGTATTTCCAGTTGTGAAAGTCTGCGTCTAATAATAACTGGGCTTCTGATGCAAGGACGGTATATCTGGACACACGTTTTGCCCCTACATTCAGCAAGATAACATGCCCGTGTTCCGTGTCTTCTGAATATTACAAGTCAATTACAGTTTCATTTACACCGGGCTCCAACACAGAGACGGTGTCGTTTGACTTTCGCACCGCTAATATAAGTGGCCTCAGTCCAAATGGATTATTTGCCATTGATGAGAGGCTTGAATTTTGGTACAGGAGCTCCTATGACCACGAAACACGTTCTGCATGCCTCGAAATATGAGTAAATGGTAGGTCTTTTACAAACATATTTCATTTTACTGCTGCTAGAAATACCAGGTTTTTTCTAGTTTAACGCGAGTGTATTATTTCCATATTGTGGCATCTGCATTAATACATCTTTTCCTTGGTATGAAGGGGGGGGGGGAAGGGTGGTGTACGTGAGCTCACCTTAGAAAGACTCCGGTGATGCAGAGAAGCTTCCATCTGTCTCTGTTTATGATGCGATCAGATTTCAATAACGGCATTAGATGTTCCGAGTTATCATTAATACTGGCGTGAGACCACAGTTATTTTTACTATATGTTTCATATAGACACTAACCTGGCTTTTGACTTTATACACACCTCAATTGAAAATCAAGGACATGGCATCTCTAGAACAATTCAAGACACAAAATATAATCACAAGAAAACACCATGTTGACCATTGACCCGACTGTCAAAATTGAGTTCAGATACATAACCCTTCCGTCAAAGAGTCAATCGGCTACAAACAACTAATTGTCAAACTTCCACAAGCTATGATTTGTCCAATATTTACACTGAAAACTATCAATTTCTGCAATTGAGTGTCAAATTCAGTCAAGTTCTCTGCAAAAAGAACATTTTTTTGCTTCATTTCATTCAATTTTAATAAAATATTGATATTTGAACACAAGCACTCTTTTTCTGTATTTACATCCGGATCTTGGTCAACGGTAGCAGATAACTGTGGTCTTGAGCCTACTTTGAAAATTACTGGGGCAAGCCCAGAAGTCAAACATTCAAAATTAATCCCTGTTTAGAGACACAAGGCAGGGGTGAACAAAAGACATGAACGTAAAAACACCACATACATAAATTCAAACAGCACAAACAGAAACCATGCATTAACATAGTTTAACCGATAAATGATTAGAGGACCATAAAGCCTTTTTTGAGTCGATTTATTTGCGAAAATTATAAGTATTTTCCATAGACGTATCCTAGCCCGAGTGCAATATGTTTTAAAGCAACGATGATTACAAAAAAATAACCGATTCAAAGGCTGTGATATTGCGGATATTTGTTGATAGCAGTGTATGGTCGTATTTATTTCACGAGTGGTAAGATAAAAAGTATTTTGATGAGTGGCCACAAGTGAAATAAAATACGATCTTAAACTGAAATACACTTTTCATATATTTCTCTTTTTTTCAAAGTTTTTTTTTTATCTTAAGACAATTTTATGGGATTCTTTGCGCGATGGGATGTACCGCTTCGCTAATTTTCTCCAGGTCGCGCGAGCAGTAAAGTCGACATACAAAATAGTTCCATTCGTTTAAAGCTGCACTCTCACATATTGAACGCTTTGACAACTTTTTTATACTTAAGTTCGAAAAATGATGTTTTATGCATTTTCCTTAAACCGTTACTAACAGTTTAAGCCATAAAACATTAATTTTCGAACGGAAATATGACAATCTACGATCTGATTTTTTGTCAGCAAACTTATATAATTGGTTTGCAGATATTTATGCAAACATTTGCTCTTTCCAAGACAAAAAATAGAAAAGTTGTAAAAATGGTATATCTGTGAGAGTGCAACATGTATTAACAGTTTGAACCTGAAAAGTATGGATTCAAAAAGTGTGAAAGGGTTATAAACCAACGGCAATTTAAGCTCGTTATTGTTCCTTGTGTATATTTGTCACTGTTGTTCTCAGACCCAGGAGTCATTGGTTGCGAATTCATGGCGCGGTGCAGTGTGTTTTAGTGACAGTTCACTAAAACTCTCGGAGGAAATGCCTACGATTTGACCGAAGAGGCGTGATGACTGAATACCCATGTATCACGAAAAAAACTCTAACTAAGCAAAATGTGTTTTTCCCTAATGATTATCCGCAACTGATTTAATAATACGTTCGACCTCTCAAATGCTATTCCAGTACATGTCCGCGTAGTTGTTTGGTAATGTTTCCATGACCTGTTTAGTTTAAAAGTGCTTTCAAACATTAACTGCTATTATTTGGAACATAGATGCATTATTAAAAGTTCATCAGTCAATGCTCATAAAAGGGTTGCTCTTAAAAAAATATCGGTGAACTTTTTCTCTTGGAACCGGAAATAGAAAAATGACAGCTACGTCATCAGCTGTAATTTCGCGTGAGGGTCGTCCCATGGGTAGTGACGTAAAATGCATAAACATGTATGCATAATGGATGAGCACTGGCATCACTAAGTGTGTGTACCTGATACATCTAGTCCGGATGCGTGTCAATGAGTGCCTCGACTGCTCGTGGGTTGCTGTTTTTTCATATCATCTTCAAATGTTTTTTTCTTACCTTTCAATAAATCGCTCACTTTCGCAAATTCAACATCCTGTTTGACAGATGTGTATCAGTTTAAAAGCCTAAGATGACTTTCAATAGAGGTCACAAAACTCAAAGGTTCGATTTCTCATACATCTCGCATTTTTGTTTCTAACGGAATCTTAGAGAATCCGATAAAGGTTTCTGAACTTTTTTTTAATCAGGTTTTAAACAAAAATCAGGTTATTAGAATGGGGATGTTGTTGGGTGGGCGGACGTTCGGGCGACCTTTGTCTGGTGGATGGGGGACGGTCAATAAATTAAGCTAGGATTGATTGGCAGTAAAGTATTTTGGTGTGTAGTTAATTTTGTGCAGAGCTAGCTTGGAATTGCTTTGAGTGTGGTTGTTTAAAGGTTAACTGTTACCAAAAATCGAAATGTAAAGAGCTACCTTGGATTTGCTTTTGCGGGGAGTGAGGTCTAGGTCAATGACTCTGTTACTAAAATAGAAAATGGCAGAAACATTTTTTTCCGCCAAATAACTTAAGCTAGCATTGATGGATAGTGATGGAGGTTGTTGTGTAAATAGCTTATGTGAATAAATAACTTGCGATTGCTTTTGAAGGGATGGGATGCGGTCAAGGTCAAAGTCGTTGTTACTAAAAATGAAAAAAATGGTTTCCGCTCAACCACTTAAGTAAGAATTGATGGATACTGATGAAGTTGGTGTGTAGGTGGCTTTTATTACGAGCTAGTTTGGGTTTTGAGGGACAGGGGTCAATATCAAGGTTACTGCTACTTAAAATAGAAAAAATGGTTTCTGCCCAATATTTTTAATTAGAATTGATGGATAGTTATGAGGGTGGTGTGTTAGTAGCTTATGTGAGCAGCTTACCCTGGGATTTTTCAGAGGGGTCAAGGTCACTGTAAAATAGAAAAATGGTTTCCACCCAATTATTTAAGGCTGCTTCCTTTTTTATTTCTTCTACAAAAAAAAAAATGGTTATACTCTCTGATTGCCCATATTAAAAACCTGGTTTCTAGTTTGCTAACGTTATCAGAAAGAAAAAGGTGGACTTCTACGGTCTTGAACCTTTCTTGCTATAACTCATTTTCTTTCTTTTGTTGTATATTTCCAGTTTGCTTGATTCTCGTGCGTTTTGATTTGTGTTACTCACATTATTTGATTCAGCATTTTGCATAATTAATTGTTCAAATTCTGTGTTAAAAACAGTTAATCATCAATATAAGTAAAATCCCCTCAAAGGCCGATTCGGTTATTGTGTCCATTGCTAAAGTGCAGATGACATCAAACATGTATTTTATAATACATGTACATTTCAAGTCAAGGGAAGTAAATCTTACAGACAATGAAAACGAAGCAGTCCCGAGCCGTCTGCAGTAAAATATCAAATATTATTACTTTACTCGAGCCTGAGAGAAATGATCGAGTTATCATTCACCAATATTTCCACTATTCCATTCATAAGCATAAAATAAATATCTATCACCCATGAAGGCACATGGTAGCATTTTCTCCTACCAAGATTTCATATTTTTTAAACTTTAGCTACAACTCATTTGGCACACTTACAATGACGTGGGTAGTTATTAACATCTAAACCAACAGTTGACACCAACAGTGTCCCGGGATCACATAAATTTAATGTTTAAGCAGAAATCAATTAAATGTCGTAAAAAGGATTTTGATTGCGGATCATTTAGCACGGGAGGTAATAGTGTGCTCATCGTTGGTCATTCGGAGTTCCTCGGACATTTTTATCGAAAACAACCTCGGATTTATATGGAAGGTTTACATACTCAGAAATCGGTATGTTTAATTCCGCTGCAAGTAGACAGCGTATTAATTTATTTTAGCGTTTAAATTAATGAATTTACTTTTTGAAATCATTATTATGTTTGCAATATTTCACCTCACTGGCAATCAATTTTGATCTTATATAAATAAATACAAGTTAAAACATTACATTTTATCAATGGTATATTAACAAAAAATACGGACTACTTCCACTGATGTACGGCATACATCCGGGCTTGTTTTCGATAAAAATGGCCGAGGAGTTCCGAATGATCGTTGGTTTTGCTAGTAAATTTCCGGTTTCAAATTTTTTGATCTGCATTCTATTCTTTTGAAATTAATTATTTATAGTTTGCATGATGAAAGTTGAACAAACACTGCATTTTTACCTCTCAAGCATGCAAAATAGAGGTAAAATTCCCGAAACATGCACACAATGAAACCCTGTATACTCAGTATATACCCTAGAATGGAATGAACTAAATAAACGAGCCCTGGTGGGGAGACCGGAATATAACGTAGAAATGAAGGATGAAATTGAATATAGAAGAACTATACATTTGCTTACATATTGAATGGACGTGGAAACCACTCGTTGTTTGTATTATTTAATCACACTCTAAGCATATGTTTATTCCTTAGTATTTATTTGGCTTCTGGGCTTGTCTACGTATCTCATATTATACCATTATATGTCTGTTCGAGTAAAGTATCGTTATTATATGTTACGGGGTAAGTTGATGACCCGATATGTGAGATTTAGGGCAATGGAAACCATATGATATATCCAAAACCCCGTAACGAATATATTACGTCGACAACCTGTTTACATGTGTAAATTGTTCAATAATTCATCGGAATCGGAAGATAGACGCCATTTTGGTACGATGTAAATTTGGTGACCCAATATGGAAAAACTATGGGATCACCACGTGACCAGTCCGGGACAAATGCCGTTGCGTCATTTATGTTGGAGGCGTGATATATGCAAATATTGCCCTACGCGCTCTAATTCTTAATGTATTTCTTTCTAGATAATTTATCTCCAGAGCACACCTTAAACGTAAGCTGTAGAAGATTTGTAACGTATCAGCCAACCACGCAGACAATACAAACTTCTAGTTACGTCACAATGGAAAACCTTGCGCAGACAATACAAACTTCTAGTTACGTCACAATGGAAAACCTTGAAACAACAAATTATGGTACATGTAAAAAATAAATAAAAAAAACATATAAAATCATTTATACTAATCTTTAAATCTTTAAATTTTGATTAATTTGGGTTCATATTTCAAACTTGCTTTCTTTGTCATCCACACCTCTTCATAAATATTTGTTTTTCTTGAAGCCTGTGTATATGGCAGATGTTCCGCTGTTTATGAAACTAAAGAGTTTATTCTATGTGGCGTATACAGTGTTAGCACTAATTCAAGACTGCTTATCCAATACGTCCTTCTGACCAGTCTCTTCCAGAACTTATTCGTAGGACGGTTCAAAGCATATCTTACATATAAACAATATTTCTGATCATTTTCAGTTCTCATAGGTGTTGGTGCGAGCTCTGGTATTGTTTTCATAGCGGTGGTCATTGTGGCAAGCCTTATATTCATTAAACGGTCAAGTGTTCAATTACCTATTTTTGATTCAGCGCAAACGCATTTAGAATAATTGGATAACTGTGTTGTTTTTAGCACTAGATGCATTAGACCTACAAGAACGTTTGTAAATTGATCGTTAAAAAGCATTTGTATTTACGAAGTTATTTTCTTGACCGGTCCTTGACAATATAATGTTCCTTGTTTTGTATTGTCAATTGCATATATCATTGCATTTCAGGAAAAAGGCCGAAGTAAATAAGGAAAATTATACCCCTGACACGGACACTCAGATGAACACAATGACAAACACGACTCAGAGCATTGAGCATGATAGCTCTAGATATAACTATGCAAATGACATAAACATTTCGGAGCCATACAAGTCTGTGGATTATGTTAATGTTTTGGGGTCTAGTGGCGTGGATCCAGCCGGAGGAAAAGCTTATGGGGAAGACAGCCATTACACCTCTCTTTGTACAAATCGTAGCTCACATGAATACGAGAAATGTAAACCAGATAGGCATGGCAACTAGAAATGGAAATAGATTTACAACAGTTCCTGTTCACACATAATATTTGCTGGATTAATATAATCACATTGGAAATCAACAATAAACTGATAATGCACATCATTCGACAACAAACAACGGAAATGTTTTAATGTGGTAAATCGATATACGTCAATCTCGGAGAAACCTGAAGACAACTTATGCAGTTCAGAATATAAAATAACTAGGAAATGTTTTTGCATTGCCATAAAACAATAAAATGTGTTAGTTTGCACATAAAGACTGCCGTAAAAATTGTCGAAAGACGTCAACGACATCATCTGCAATATCGCAGCCACTTTTAAATACGTATTATTCAAACTGTCGGCGGTGTTGGTTCCAAAACATTTGTATTTTTTTCATTATACAATAAAACACATTTATGCATATCACATAGTCAATGGCCAGTCAATCTTTAAATTTCAAAAACATAAATTGGTTTAACAATCACAGTACCATAGCACAACATAAACAGAAACAATAATCATATTACGATAAATAAAAGCACAAATACAAACAGAAAGAAGATAAATCGACATTAATTCAATATAAAACAGAAACAATTGAGTAAACAGAATACAAAGTGTGAATACCACGTGATGAATTACTGAAGATTTTAAACAAAGATAACTTTAATATTAATTCATCCTTTTTAACGAAATATTGCACAGTCTACGCCGCTTACAGAGCCCTGCCTTTTGTATTTTACTAGAGTTTGATTGAGATTTAAGTGTCGGCACTTCGGCAAATCTTTTCACAAAACAAAGTCAAAAACAATATTGAAGTTCTTTTCAAACAAATGTTAGCATTTTCCTAAGACATTGCGGGATGCGAAATGGTGTTTGCCTAAATATTTGACTACTGGGCATGCTCCTGTAATTTTCATGTATTTTCATATTTTTCAATTTAACAATTACTCATTTTTTAAATGGATCATAATTTAAATATTGTATATGTGGTGAATAAATACATCATAATTAAGTATAACAACTACACAGTGGAAAAGATATTCATCTTCATTAGTATTACTGCAAAAGAACTACGTAGATTAAAAATAAATATTATGGTACGTGTTACGTTATATGACCCGAATCAGGCCTATTTTAGATAGGTTAACACTTACTTTAGTAACTTAATTGGTCAAATTAGCATGTCACTAATAGAATCATTTAGAGTGTATTCGCATTTATCAAAGTATCTATGTATTTTCGTCAAATTGTTGATCATGTTTTTTTGACAAACAAGGAAATACTTCGCGCACTCTCATTCTGAAGGATGTCGACAGGGCAAAGTACAAGTAGGGATTGGCGAATTTGTTTATGAAGAACAGTCTGGATAGCAGAAAGACTGAAGTGTTCCATGCGTTGGAATCTGTATTTACCATTACAGTAAGTAGATGCACCAAAGTGGATATAGTATATGACAAGACAAACACTAAAGCCACGAGGCCCATGAGTTTGTTAGTTCTCATTAGCCGCATGTTACTTCTGGTAAATGTTGTAGATAAACCGGAATCCATGTGTTCCATGTGACGTCGAAAAAACAACACTATTCTGGTATAGCAAACAATCACCACTGTACTTGTTAGGAATGCGATGAAAATGTAACCAGCATTGAGGTACTTGATGATTTGACTTTCCTTGTTAACTACACAATATCCCCAACGATCAGTCTTCCTGTTTACTAAGGTAAAAAGAGATATAAGAAAACACACCAATAGTATCGTGATATACAGGTATGTAGCTTGTTTCGCCGTTAATAAGTCCTTCCTTTTGGTTGTTCTTCTATCTCTAACAATTGCTATCAGACCAGTAAGTGTGCTTGCAAAAAGGAAGCTCATCAATAGCACTATGTAATGTATGTTACACATAACAGAAGGCATGTATAAGTTCCACAACAAATGGTTTTCCATCACAAAACTAGGAGCAGATATAAGTAATGACAGTAAATCGGATATAGATATAATAGTATTGTGCAATCAGTAACAGTCTTCTGTGAGATTTTTCGATCACCGAATAAAACCACGATGTTTCCTGTGATCCCATGTAGATCACATGTAGACCTACCACCGTGACATGAAGACTTAGAACCGTGACATGTAGACCTATAACCGTGACATGTAGACCTACAACTGTGACATGAAGATCTAAAACCCTGACATGCAGACCTACAACCGTGACATGTAGACCTACAACCGTGACATGTAGACGTACCATCGCATATGTAGACCTAAAACTGTGACCGGTAGACCTACAACCGTGACTTGTAGACCTACAACCGTGACTTGTAGACCTACAGCCGTGACATGTAGACGTACCATCGCATATGTAGACTTAAAACTGTGACCGGTAGACCTACAACCGTGGTTTGCAGACCTACAACCGTGACTTGCAGAAATACAACTGTGACATGTAGACCTACAGCCGTGACATGAAGACCAAAAATCGTGATATGTAGACCTACAACCGTGACATGTAGATCTAAAACCGTGACTTTTAGACCTACATGTTAATTCGTGACTTGTAGACCTATAACTGTGACTTGTAGACATACAACCGTGACATGTAGACCATTAACTGTGACATGTTGACATACAAGCGTCACGTATTGACATACAACAGTCACATGTAGTCCTTTCACCGTATCACCGTAGATTTACTACCGTGACATATACACCTAAAACCATGTCAAAGTCTATCGACAGCTTTTTACCGCTTGATTGCACGGGGAGGAGTCATAACCTTTTCTCGCTTCAGTGAGGAAGGCCTCGATGCATTGAAATTCAAATAAGGAAGTATTTACAACGAAGTTCACTGGTAGTTTTGAAATAATTAATATTATGTAATATTTTGACACTTCTAATATATCTGTAGAAAAAACAACAACACAGCAATGAAACTTCGAGACTATAGTGTTCATGTTATTTTTGCTACATGGATTTTATTGTATGAAGGTAAGTACACCATGTATTCTAAATAATGAGAGTACTGTATAATTTAATGGCATTTGTCTACATTTTGTTGATATATCTTGTCGATCTTAACGTTAAATTCGAAACATTATGTAAATACTTAAATACTCCGATGATCAATATGCATACATGGTAGCACTATGTTTTAAATAAACATTGTACGTGTTTAACTTTAATTTCCTTTTAAAGCCTTATTACATGTACATGTTTTGTATTGTACACCCCTAAGTAAAACATTACTGTTTACTAATTACTATTTACATTTTAAGCTTACATTTTAGTATAAATTCCAAATGCTTATTATTATTACACTTCATTTCCATGAGCAGATTCTGCCGGACAAGATTGCCCTTCTTATAAATCAACAGGTAAGAAAAAATGGGTAAGATCAAATTATCATGTGAATAAAACTATATATAAATGATCACTTTCTAAAGACGTTTACGTTTACTATCTAATGATACATTCCTACTTTACCCTTTCAAAGGTTAACATTACATGAACATACTGCAATCATAAAGTTCGGGTAATGCAGGTAAAATCGAACAAAGTCACCCCGAATAATACAATTACTAAACAAATTAAACATTGACACATATCATAAACTATTTAGAACATTTCATTATTACATTTATAGTAAACATCATTTGAAGAACATAAACAACTCCTATCGTAACACTAGTATGGTAAATATTTCGCTCGAATCTTTGCGACATGTATTCCAGTGGTGAAAGTTTGTCATGATGACTGGGCTTCTGATGCAAGAACTGTTTACCTGGACACAAGCTCAGCCCCTACATACTGCAAGGCAGCATGCCCGTGTTCCGTGTCTTCTGAATATCACAGGTCAATCACAGTTTCATTTACACCGGGCTCCAACACAGAGACGGTATCGTTTGACTTTCGCACCGCTAATATAACTGGCCTCAGTCCAAATGGATTATTTGCCATTGATGAGAGGCTTGAATTTTGGTACAGGAGCTCCAATGACCACAGAACACTACCTGCATGCCTCAAAATATCAGTAAATGGTGGAGGGGGTGTACATGATCTAAACCTCAGAAAGACTCCGGTGATACGGAGAAGCTTCTATCTTTCTAAGATCATGATGTGATCAAATTTCAATAATTGCATTAGAAGTTTCGTGGTATCATTAATACTTTGAAAATTACAGGGACAAGCCCAGAAGTCAAACATTCAAAATTAAACCCTGTCCAGAAACACAAGGCACGGGTGAACAAAAGACATAAACGGATAAACACCACATACATAAATTCAAACAGCACAACCAGAAACAGTGCATTAACATAGTTTAACCGATACATGCTTAGATGACCATAAAGCCTTTTTTGAGTCTATTTGTTTGCGAAAATTATAAATATGTTCCATAGACGTATCCTAGCCCGAGTGCAAGATGTCTTAAATCAACGATGATTACAAAAAATATCCGAATCAAAGGTTGTGATATGACGGATATTTGTTGAAAGCAGTGTTTGGTCGTATTTATTTCACGACTGGTAAGATAAAAGTATTTTGAATGAATGGCCACAAGTGAAATAAAATACGATCTTAAACTGAAATACACTTTTTTTATTCATATACTTCTCTCTTTTTTTAAAAGTCTTTTTGAGCTTGAGACAATTTTATGGGATTCTCTTCACGATGGGATGTACCCGCTGCGCTAATTTTCTCCAGGTCGCGCGAGCAGTAAAGTCGACATACAAAATAGTTCCATTCATTTAAAGCTGCACTCTCACATATTGAACGCTTTGGCAAATTTTTAACTTTTTGTCTAGGATCGATCCAATTTCTGCGAAAATTCATGGAAACCAGTTATATAAGACTGCTAGCAAAAATTCAGATCGCAGATTTTTGTATTTAAGTTCGAAAAATGATGTTTTATGCATTTTTCTTAAACCTTTACTAACGCTTTTAGCCATAAAACATTAATTTTCGAACGGAAATATGACAATCTACGATCTGCTCTTTTGTCAGCAATGTTATATCACTGGTTTGCAGATATTTATGCAAAAATTGGCTCTTTCCAAGACAAAAAAAAGAAATGTTGTAAAAATGGTATATCTGTGAAAGTGCAGCTTTTAGGAGTATTTGTAACAATTAAAATATATATACGAAAAACACTTATCTAAGACTTGTATTTAGATACAAACAAGTATCGAAGCAAAAGCAACGCGGAAATTAAAATATATATCGTGTAGGAAAACAAACGAATAAACTTGAACATGTAACATGTTTGTGTATCCACGATAGACTTTAAGAGCTTTAAACTGAAAAGTATGGATTAAAAAAAGTATGAAAGGGTTATAAACCAACGGCAATTTGAGCTTGTTATTGTTCCTTGTGTATATTTTGTTGTTCTCAGACTCAGGAGTCATTGGTTGCGTATTCATGGCGCGGTGCAGTGTGTTTTAGTGACAGTTCTCGGAGGAAATGCCTACGATTTGCCCGAAGAGGCGTGATGACTGAATACCCATGTATCATGAAACAAACTCTAAAACTAAGAAAAATGTGTTTTTTCCTTAATGATTATCCGCAACTGATTTGATAATACGTTCGACCTCTCAATTCCAGTACATGTCCGCGTAGTTGTTTTGTCATGTGTTCATGACCTGTTTAATTTAAAAGTGCTTTCAAGCATTAACTGCTATTATTTGGAACATAGATGCATTATTAAAAGTTCATCAATCAATGTTAATAAAATGGTTGCTCTTAAAAAATATCGGTGAACTTTTTCTCCTGGAACCGGAAATAGAAAATAGACAGCTACGTCATCAGCTATAATTTCGCGTGAGGGTCGTCCCATGGGTAGTGGCGTAAAATGCATAAACATGTGACTATGCATAATGGACGAGCAATGGCATCACTAAGAGTGTGTGCCTGATACATCGGCTCCAGATGCGTGTCAATGAGTGCCTTTACTGCTCGTGTGTTGCTGCTTTTGCAAATCATCTTCAAGTGTTATTGCTTACCTTTCAATAAATCGCTCATTTTCGTAAATTCAACATCCTGTTTGACAGATGTGTATCAATTTAAAAGTCTAAGATAACTCTCAATAGAGGTCACAAAACTCAAAGGCTCATTTACTTATACATCTCGCACTTTGTTTTCTAACAGAAAGCTGATAAAGGTGTCTGAAATCTTTTTTAAGCAGGTTTTAAACAAAAATCAGCTTATTAGAATGGGGATGTTGTTGGGTGGGCGGACGTGCGGGCGATTTTTGTCCGGGCGGGGTTGGGGCGGTCAACCATTGTTTTCCGGCCCCAATGTATCAAGCTAGCATTGATTGGTAGCATTGATTGGTAGTAATGTATTTTAATTTGAAGTTAGCTTTTGTGCAGAGCTAGCTTGGAATTGCTTTGAGGGTGGTGGTTTGAAGGTTAACTGTTACCAAAAATCGAAATGTTAAGAGCTACCTTGGATTTGCGTTTTAGGGGAGTGAGGTCTAGGTCCATGATTCTGTTACTAAAATAGAAAATGGCGGAAACATTGCTTTCCACCGAATATCTTAAGCTAGCGTTGATGGATAGTGATGGAGGTTGTTGTGTAAATAGTTTATGTGAAGAAATAATTTGCGATTGCTTTTGAAGGGGTGGGATGCGGTCAAGGTCAAAGTCGTTGTTACTAAAAATGAAAAATGGTTTCCGCCCAACCACATAAGTAAGAATTGATGGATACTGATGAAGTTGGTGTGTAGGTGGCTTATATTAAGAGATAGTTTTGGATTCCTTTTTGAGGTGCAAGTGTCAATATCAAGGTTACTGTAACTTAAAATAGAAAAAATGGTCTCTGCCCAACATTTTCATTAGAATTTATGGATAATTATGAGGCTGGTGTGTTAGTAGTTTATGTGAGGAGCTTATCCTGAGATTTTCTCTGAGGGGTCAAGGTCACTGTAACTAAAATAGAAAAATGGTTTCCACCCAATTATTTTAGGCTGCTTCCTTTTTTCTTACTTCTACAAAAAATAATATAATGGTTATACTTTTTGATTGCCCATATTAAAAACCTGGTTTTTGGTTTGCTAAAGGTATCAGAAAGAAATAGGTGGACTTCTACGGGCTTGAACCTTAATTGCTCTAACTCATTTTCTTTCTGTTGTTGTATATTTACAGTTTGCTGGATTCTCGTGCGTTTTCATTTGTATTACTCACATGATTTTATTCAGCATTCTGCATAATTTATTGTTCAAATTCTGTGTTTAAAAACAGTTATTCATCAATACAAGTAAAATCCACACAAACGCCGATTCGGTTATTGTTTCCATCGCTAATGTGTTGACGACTTCAAACATGTATTTTATAATACATGTACTTTTCATGTCAAGGGAAGTAAATCTTACAAACAATGAAAACGAAGCAGTCCCGAGCCGTCTGCATTAAAATTATTATTACTTTACTCGAGCCTGAGGGAAATGATCGAGTAATCAATCACCAATATTTCCACTATTCCATTCATATGCATGAAATAAATATCTATCGTCCACAAAGGCACATGGTAGATGCATTTTCTCCTACCAATTTTTAATGTTTTGCTACAACTCATTTGGCACACTTACCATGACGTGTGTAGTTATTAACATTTTAACCAACAGTTGACACTAACAGTGTCCCGGGATCACGAAGACACCAAACCCAAATACACTTAAAGTTTAAGCAGAAATCAATTAAATGTCGTAAAAATAATTTTATTTGCGGATCATTTAGAACGGGAGGTAATAGTGTGCTCACCGTTGGTCATTCGGAGCTCCTCAGACATTTTTTTATCGAAAACAACCTCGGATGTATATGGACGGTTTACATACGCAGAAATCGGTATGTTTAAATCCACTACAAGTTGATGGCGTATTAATTTATTTTAGCGGTTAAATGAATGAATTTACTTTTTGAAATTATTCTTATGTTTGCAATATAACACCTCACTGGCAATCAATTTAAACTTATATAAATTAATTCATGATACACACTACATTTTATCGATGATAAATTTAAACAAAATACGGACTACTTCCACTGATGTACCGGCATACATCCGAGCTTGTTTTCGATAAAACTGGCTAAGGAGTTCCGAATGATCGTTGGTTTTGCTAGTCAATTTCCGGTTTCAAATTTTTCGTTTCTGCATTCTATTCTTTTGAAATTTATTATTAATAGTATGGGTGATAAAAGATGCACAAACAATACATTTTTACCTTTCAAGCATGCAGAATAGAGGTAAACTTGCCGAAACATGCAAACAGTGAAACCCTGTATACTCAATATATACCCTAGAATGAAATGAGCTGAATAAACGGGCTCGGGTGGGGAAACCGGAATATAACATAGAAATGAAGGATGTGATTGAATATAGAAGAATTTACTTACATATTGAATGGACGTGGAAAACATTCGTTGTTTGTAATATTTAATCACACTCTAAGTATGTGTTTATTCCTTAGTATTTATTTGGCTCCTGGGCTTGTCTACGTATCTCATATTATACCATTATATGTCTGTTCGAGTAAATCATCGTTATTATAAGGTACGGGTTAAGTAGGTGACCCGATATGGGAGATTTAGGGCAATGGAAACCATATGATAAATCCAATATCGGGCTACCTACTAACCCCGTAACGGATATACTACGTCGACAACCTGTTGACATGTGTAAATTGTTCAATTATTTATCGGAATCGGAAAATAGACGCCATTTTGGTACGATTTAAATTTGGTGACCCAATATGGAAAAAAGGGGTCATCACGTGACCAGTCCTGGACCAATGCTGTTGCGTCATTTATGTTGGGGGTGTGTTATGCAAATATCGCCCTACGCGCTATAATTCGTATTGTGTTTTTTTCTAGATAACTTAGTCACGGAGCACATCCTTAACGTAAGCTGCGTCAGCCAACCACGCAGAAAATACAAACTTCTAGTTACGCCACAATGGAAAACATCGAAACAACAAATTATGGTACATGTAAATAAATAAAACAAGAACTTTTAAATCATTTAAACTAATCTTTGAATTTTGGGTAATTTGGATTCATATTTCATACTTGCTTTGTGTTCTATGTTATCCACACCTCTTCATAAATATTTGTTTTTCTTGAAGCCTGTGTGCCTGTCTGGTGTTCCGCTTTTTATGAAGCTAAAAAATTTACTCTATGTGTTGTATACAGTGTTAGCACTAATTCAAGGTTGCTTATCCAATACGTCCTTCTGACCAGTCTCTTCCAGAACTTATTCGTAGAACGGTTCAAAGCATATCTTACATATAAACAATATTTCTGATCATTTTCAGTTCCCATAGGTGTTGGTGTGAGCTCTGGTATTGTTTTAATAGCGGTGGTCATTGTGGCAAGCCTTATATTCATTAAACGGTAAAACGTTCAATTACCTATTTTTGATTCAGCGCAAACGCATTTAGAATAATTGGATTACTGTCTTGTTGTTTAGCATTTGATCACACCTACAAAAAAGTTTGCAATTGATCGAAAAAAATATTTGTATATACGAACTTATTTTCTTGACCTGTCCTTAACAATATAATGTTTCTTGTTTTGTATTGTTAATTGCATATATCATTGCATTTTAGGAAAAAGCTGGAGACAAATAAAGAGAATTATACCCATGACATGGACACTCAGATGAACACAATGACGAACACGACTCAGGGCATTGAGCATGCTAGCTCTAGATATAACTATGCAAATAACGTGAACATTTCAGAAGCGTACACGTCTGCGGACTATGAAAATGTTTTGCAGTCTAGTGACGTGGATCCAGCCGAAGGAAATGCTTGTGCGGAAAACAGCCATTACACCCCTCTTTCTACAAATCGTAGCCCACATGAATACGAGAAATGTAAACCAGATAGGCATGGAAACCAGGAATGGAAATAGATTAACGACAGTTCCTGTTCACACATAATATTTGCTCGATTAATACAATCACATTGGAAAACCACAATAAACTGATATAGCACATCATACGACAACGTACAACGGAAATGTTTAAATGTGTTACAGATGCAGAATCGATATACGCCGATCTCGGAGAAACCTGTTTACAACTTTTGCAATTCAGCGTATAAAATAACTAGGACATGTTTTTTACATGGCCATAAAACAATAAAATAAGTTAGTTTGCACATATAGATTGACGTAAAAATTGTCGAAAGACGTTAACGACACCATCTGCAATATCTCAGCCACTTTTAAATACGTATTCTTCAAACTGTCGGCGATGTTGGTTCCAAAACATTTGTATTTTATCCATTATTAGAGAGTTTAGAGTTTATTTCAGAAATACAATAAAACACAATTATGCATTTAACACAGTCAATGGCCAGTCAATCTTTAAATCACAAAATCATAAATTGGTTTAGCAATCAAAGTACCAAAGCACAACATAAACATAGCGAGAGGAAAACAATAATATTATCCGCAATAACTATAGGCCTTTTCAACTCAAAAGATTTTAATACATACATCGATAATTTTCTGTTTACATAAGTATTTGAGAGGTGAATAATTCTATAATTTTAATCATTTTTGATCTTGAATAATAATATTTTTCTATGTAAGCTTTTTATATCAGTATATAATTAACATACAAGAACAAATTGATTTTCATCTTCTAGTAACATTAATGACATTTACTTTTCGAATAAGGTATAACACCTGGTTTATGCCATCTTCTAGCCTCTACCTGTAATCTTTGTGCAGACATCCTTTATCTTGACAATGCAATTATATAATAATCAATATTAACATTTTTTTTAGATAAGTTGTATTGTTAAAATCAGCAAATAGCACATTGGTTTTATTTCTGGTAGATTCTATTAATTCTGAGCGCAAATTATATATAAATATATCAGTAACTCTGTGCTAAAAACATTCAAAAAGTCTTAAAGTCAAAAAGCATATATATATATATTGTGTGTGTGTGTGTGTGTGTGTGTGTCTGTGCGTGTGTGTGTGTGTCCGTACGCACGTGTGTATATGTGTATGTGTGTGCGCGCACGTGTGTGTTCCTTTGCTTACCTTTGCGCCATATATAATACACCACGATATATCTCTAGGTACTTCAACATCTTTTCCATCAAACTGGCCATGACAGCTTTTTTGATGTTTATTACATATTTGTGGAGAACTATTTACAAATGTTAAAGTTTAACACTGAACACCTGATTTTTCCTCCTTTCATTATTACATTATCTGATAATGTAGACGGACATGTTTTTAATATTTCAGCTATAAGCAGTTATGTATAGTATAAGATCTTATTATTTCCTGACACGTCCGGTCACAAACATTGTTAACAATCCATTTGAAATTCCATTATAAATCCCATTTAAAGACATTAGATACATCGGTGAAATAACTCCAATAACCAAGACCTTAAGTTGGTATGATTATTTATTTTAGTTTTATTCTTTACTATACCATTCATTGATGGAAATTTTAAAAGTCTGCGTTTATTTGCTTTACCGAATATACACTATTAAGAAAACCCTGTGTGTTATGTATTGACATTTTTGTTAAATATTATATTACGGGAAGAACCCATTAAGGAATGTTTAATCTGTGTTGTTATTTTCTCCATACGTTTTTACCAAACATTTTGATCAAAAGATCGTTTTTACTCGTTATTCCTTTGAAAATCTTTGACAAGAACATTACAGTAGGACTACCGAAATCGTTTACATTTTTCAACTGCAAATATAATATTTTTATAACCTAACATGTGTTGGTAGCAAATATAACTGACTACTCTAATATTTACCTCATTGTATATGGTTATTGAATATAAACGTGATAATAACGAATATATATATATATATATATATATATATATATATATACTCGTATATGTATATCTATATATAATAGATAAAATACAACCTGTCGTGCTATCTTCAGAGAATAATAAATAACTGTTTCTGTTTTTGTGAAGTCAGAAAAAATGGATTTATTTATTACACGAAGATGAAATTTCTCGAACCACAGATATTACGTATTTAAACTGGAACAACTCAGACCTGTACGGTCTGTGTCCCGCACAGAATTAACTTCAGATGGAGTTATTGCAAGACTTAGCACCAAGGTAGGTACATTTCTTTTGAAAATATCTTCAATGGCCAAACAATTTCTTCTTTAATGATAAGGCATTGTGAAAAGTTCTTAATTTAAAGACGTCTTTTTCTTAACAAAAGTACAATGCAATATAAATCTAAAAACAATTAAATGAAATATGTTGAAAAAAGCGAACAACAAGTTGTTAACGTTCGTTGATCATAACAATGGTAAGTATAATTCAAATTAGGCAAAAAATAAGAACTTCAACATGAAATCCGTTAATTGGGATTGCCTGGCTGCTAATGTTTTTAGTAAACAACGTATGTCATTAACGATGGCAGTTAAGCACGTGACCTCATTCCAGCTTATGAAACCGAATAAAGCTAATATGCAACTGTGTTTTAATAGTGATAGCATCAATAGTCATTAGGTCATCAGAGCGGCTGATATACAATTAAGCAAATTGAAAAAATAATACAATGTACATAGTAATTCAACGTAACGCAACAACAATAACACCTTTCAATGACAATTGATTGACACTACCTATGAAATATTTCAAAACGTATGATATGGAATAAGACCTTGCCTTGAAATAAACATAAAAATAAATACAAACACAAGTACAGACAATAATCATATAACGATAAATAAAAAACATAACAAATACAAACAGAAATCATACGAAAGATAAATCGACATTAAATCAATATAAAACAGAAACGATTGAGTAAACAGAATATAGAGTGTGTATACCACGAGATAAATTAAGTCATAAATGCTACGTCGGAAAGCAATATATTGCTTCAAATAAAAAGATTAAACAAAGATAACATTCATCCTTTTAAATGAAACATGGCACAGTCTACGCCGCTTACAGAGCCCTGCCTTTTGTGTTTTTACTAGAGTTTGATTGAGAGTTAAGTTTCTTAAAACACTTCGACAAACCTTTTCACAAAACCGCCGCCTAATGTAGCACTATCAAAACATTTTTGGAAAGAGGTTTGTCGAAGTGTTTGAGGAAACTAATCACCAGATCAAACTCTGGTAATAAAACGAAGGCGGTGCTCTTTAAGCGGCATAGACTGCCCTTTTTATTTAAAATGGTTAAGAAAAAGAAAAGTTATCTTTGTTTTAAGCCATTATACGAATAAAAATACTGCCTTTAGATGTAGCATTTGTGACGTAATTTATCACGTAGTATACACACACTGAGAATACAAACATAACAAAGATGTATTGTAATTTAAGGCCTTCAGTCCCAAATAGGAATGAAAAAGCAAAGATAATGCCATGTAGAATAAATCAATGCTGCGTTAATGGATAAATCATAATACTAACATACAGAAAACTTATACAAATAAAATAGTGACTTTCTGTAACTTTTCAATAAAAGCATAGCTGTTAAAATCAGTGTAGCTTTATTCAAATCACGATTACTGCGGTATTCTTTCCTTTTTACATATGTCTTAACATTGCATTTTGAAAAGGCGAAACAGGACTTGTTACTATTTTATGACATTATTTTTAAGGAGAACTGTGTAACCATACTATTATCTGCATAATGCATTCAAATAACTATAAGGCTCATATATTACATAGTCATATACAATATTAATGTTCTTTTCAAAACAAATGTGAGCATTTTCCTAAGACATTGCGAGATGCGAAATGGTGTTTGCTTAAACGTTTTGACTACTGGGCATGCTCCTGCAGTTTTCATTGTATTATCATATTTTATAATTACCCCATTGCTCATTTTCTAAATGGATCATAAATTAATTATTGAATATGTGATGAATGAATACATATACATCACAATTAAGTATTATAACCACATAGTAGAAATGATATGTATCTTCAATATTATTAGTACTTCATAGTTTAAAAATAAAGATTTTGGTACTTGTGACCTTTCATAACCCGAAATAGGCCTATTTTAAATAGATTAACACTCACTTTAGTAACATGGTCAAATAAGCACCTCACTAATGGTATCATTACTAGTTTATTCGCACAAATGAACGAATCAATGTATTTTCGTCAAACTGTTCATCATGTTTTTTTTGACAAACAAGGTAATAAATGGTTCACTCTAATTCTGAAGGACGGCGACAGGGCGAAGTACAAGTATGGATTAGCGAAGTTGTTTATGAAGTACAGTCTCAACAGCAAAAAGACTAAAGTGTTCCATGCGGTTGACTCTGTCTTTACTATAAAAATAAGTAGATGCATGACCGTTGGGATAGTATATGATAAAACAAACACCATTGCTACGAGGCCCATCATCTTGTTAGTTCTCATTAGCCGCCTGTTGCTTCTGGAAAATGTTGTAGATGAACTGGAATCCATGTGTTTTATGTGACGTCGAAAAAACAATATTATTCTTGTATAGCAAACAATTACCACTGTACTTGTTAGGAATGCGATGAAAATGTAACCAGCATTGAGGTGCCTGATGGTTTTACTTTCCTTGTTAATTACACAATATCCCCAACGATCAGTATGCCTGTTTACTAAGGCAAATAGAGATATTAGAAAAGACACCAATAGTATCGTGATATACAGGTGCGTAGCTTGTTTCGCCGTAAATAAGTCCTTCCCTTTGGTTGTTTTTCTTTCTCTAACAAATGCTGTCAGAGCAGTAAGCGTGCTTGCAAAAGAGAAGCTCATTAATAACACTACGTAATGTATTTTACACATAAAAGATGGCATGTACATGTTCCACAACAAATGGGTGTCCATCACAAAACTAGGAGCACATATTAGTAATGACAGTAAATCGGAGACAGCTAAATAGAAAATTGTCCAATCTGTAACAGACGGCTGGGTAAGCTTTCGATGGGCGAATAAAACCACGATGTTACCTGTGATCCCTAAACAAAATGACGTCACAAGAAATGACGTCAGAAGTAATGATGCCCACGAGGGAACTTTCGCTACAAGGGAATCCGTGTATTGTTCAGCCGTAGACATATTTCCGACGAGATTACTGCTAGCATGGACTGTAGTGATGTTCATCTGCGCGGATGCCCTTTGCAATGACCTGGTTATTAATGGAAACAAAAATAAAAGGTATACATTGGTCAATTCTCTAATTGGTCATCTAACGTCTTTGCTAAAAATTTAATGACGTAAACAAATATAATTCAAAACGTCAGTCATATCTTTACCTGTAATTCAGTAGTTTGTGCATCATTTTGGTGGCGATTCATGACAATTTTGTTAAAATCGTAAGACAGGACGTTGACTTTTAAAACAATTTCGATAAAGAAAACCCAATAAAAGCAATGTGGTGCAAATAAACGTTAAACGTTAAATGTGTTTATTTGATTAAACGCCTAGTTTTATGCATTATATTCAATGGCGTTGTACAATACATGTATACTCTATATATCCAACATAATATTTGAGCATATTTTGATAAAAGACAATATAAAGCAGTTAAACAATAAGATATTAAAACTTGCAACATTCATTATATTAAAGTTGACTAAAGTAGTAATATATGTACATCAAGTTAAATCATAATTGGTCAAAGCAACCGATAAAAAAACTGCAAAAAAGAAACTCAAAGACGCTAAAAAATTAAATATAATATCAGACATTTCTTATCCGTGTCTGTTTTAAAACAAGTCATAAAACTGTGTAAAATAGTGAGTTTTGAGGTTTTTCTTGAACACATCTATAGACACTGACTGCTTAATATACAATAGCAGATTATTCCATAGTTTTGGTCCGATTGTGCAAAAACTTCTATCGTTAAACATTGTTCTCTTGTCGAATGGTACATCATACTTGATTCCAGGGTCACTAGCTGATCTTAATCCTTGTTTACGACTTACACTCTCAGCCAATAACTCAGTCAAATAAGCGGGATCCCTACCAGTGCCACAGTCTAACTTAACTGTCAATGTCTTGAAATTGATTCTAGCCTTTATTGGCAGCCAGTGCAGATCATAGAGAGCTTGCTTGGCCCGTCATATCTGCCTCGGTTAAGAACTAATTTTGCGCACATATTTTGGATGCGCTGCATTTTGGTTAACTCTATCTCAGAAATACCATACAATATAAGGTTACAGTAGTCCAAATGAGAGATAACAAGTGAAAGTAAAAGGATTTCGGTTGCAGCTCTGGTTAAATATTTTCTTATACATTTCACCCTGAAAATGTTTAACATTGCAGTGCGGCATTTACGCTTCACGTGTTCCTTAAAGGATAAGGTTTCGTCAAGAAAGGCACCTAAGTAGCTAATGCAGCTTTCTTGGTGTACAGCATGACCAGCAATATCTATATTTGTAGTGACACATTTATTAAGTTGAGCCTTACTGCCAAACATAATGAATTCTGTTTTGGAAGTGTGCATTTTTTGAGTTGCCTTTAGGCAAACTCTCTGGAGTCATGTTTGATACCATATTTCAGAGTTACACTTTTTTTCGTGGACCCCTTGATTCAGGTAGAATGCCGCGCTGAAAGAAGTTCCATATCTATCATGTTTTCCACATGCATAGTTCAATTATTATGTGTGATGTGTCTTAATAAATCATTTATTGTGCGAGTCTGAAACTCGATTATTTGCATTTTGGTCAAATGAAGGTATTAAAAATGATTTATCCTGTCTCGTAGTAATTTATGCTTTTACATATTGTCAGAGGGGGTGAGCGCAAGACTGTGTTAAGTGTAAAGCAATAAAGAATGCACAGTCTTGCGCTCACCCCTCTGTCAAATTGTGCAGTACCGGGTAATAAAAGTAGTCCATTGAATTTCCCGCCAGCTTGTCAAAACGCGCCCAATTCTGTGGTACTTCGGCTAAAAGTAGTCCATGAATGTGAAGTTTCGGGCGTGCTATTTTGTTATTTCATTAAAATAAACGTATGGAAATTAAAAAAATTAACGTCGAGAAACGTTTGTTATCATAAGTGATTTATATACAATTCATTTTGAATGTTCGACTAAAATATCGCGGAGGAATCGTCGCCAGCTTCTTCAAACCACAAACTATATCTGGTAAGTAGCCAACTATAACAAATTGTTTTTCCTTCAATTTCTTATTGTATGTGTTGAGTATTTTACAATCATAGCAGTGCACTGTTATTTTTATCTTGTGACATATCTGCACATTTTACAAAGCGTCCGAAGTCAGTCATTTTTCAAAAACTCTGGGCATCGTTCAACAACACCGGAGCCTGCCATTTTGTAAAATCTCGGCCCTCGTTCAACAACAACGAATCGACAATCAGCAGTTCCGTTTGCATGCACTTGAATATATTGTCATTCATTTGAGTTTTCTTTTTATCGTAGGTTATTTATGTTTGATGTTCTCTGTGCATTTTTAAACAAACCATTTTTGCACAAATTACGTAGTGTCAAGGGGACGCCTGAATTCGACTTCGGAAAAACGATCCGTCTTCGTTCATTTTAGCATGCATGGAATAATTTCGTAACCAAGTCTTATGTTTATCTCGGGTTATATATGTATGTTGTATTCCGTGCATTTCTACTTAACGTTACTCGAGTGCGCATGCTAAATTTAGGTTATCATTTTACTGCGCTATTCGCCCCCACCACCATTATCAAACACGTACATTTGGGATTTTTTTTATTGATGTTCACACTCACAGACATGTATTGAATTGACATATTAAAGACTGGTTAAAAATCAATTAACATTTTGTTTACATCAAGAGTTTGATAATCAATAGTTTGAGGTGTTTGGAATATTGGATACATTGTTAAAATATTGTAAAGCAAGTATTTGAGAAGCACTTGTGACTTTTTTCATCAAGTGTTTACATCACACGTGTTTGAATATTGGAAACGAGATTTTAATTGTTAAGTGGGTGTTTGATCAATAGTTTGATTTTAACTTTTTCATTTTTATTGGTCGAGCTTCTTTGATTCTAAGTCCTTTGGACTGTATTGAGCACAAAGTGTATTCTAAGTGTTTTCTCAAAGTGTATATTTTAAATTTTACAGAAATGTTAACCACATCCAAGATTATGTGTTGCAGGTCAAAGTTCAATGTCACAAAGCTTAATTGTCATATATTCTACTAATACAGCTAGTGACTTCATATTTGGCATGTAGGTGTACCTGATGGAGCCACCAATTTTCAGTGGTAACATTTGAAGGTCAAGGTCATCCTTCAATGTCAAAGGTCAACTTTTGAACTATTGCAGATACAGAATTGATACTTGACATGCATGTGTATCTCATTAAGTTGCAGATATTCATTTGTAACATAACACAGTCAAGGTCATCCTTCAAGGTCAAATGTCAAATTTATTTGTGACAAAACCCTTTGGGCGCATTGGTGTTTCAACTACACACTTTTATTTACCATCGCAAGGGTTACAATTTGACAGGGTAATAACTAACGTTTTTTTTGTGTGCAAATTTAATGCCCCTTTACAGGCAGACAAATGTTGGCATACATAAAAGATGATTGAAAATAAGCAATCAAAAACTTCTTTATGCCACATCAAAGATGTCGATGTTATTTCTCCTTGCAGGACAGCGTTGCCACTACAGTAATGGTGAATGACAAAGAGGTGAATGTGCGGACTATTACGGTGGAGGACCGTACTGGGAAGGTGAAAGTCAGCCTGTGGCGCAACATTGCAGCAGAGCCTGTGGTGTTGGGGGATGTTGTTGCCATCACCAATATTGTTGTCAACAGCAAGAGATATAACAATGAGGAATCCCTGTCGTCAACACAATTTACAAAGATAGAGGTAAATGCTATATCTTTGAACATACAAACATACATGTACTCGAGCAAAAGTTCCTTTCCAAATCCTCTGATCTACCTAAACTATTTGCAATGCACAGACTTGAATTTTAGCATGAAGGTGCATCTCAATGACCGACACATTTTGAGGGGCCACTTGTCAAGGTCACATTCAAGATGTAAAATTGCCATTAACTTTTCATCCATTTGACAAACTTCATATTTAACATGATATTGCATCTCAGGAAGCCGCTCATATTTTTAGCGGCCATGTTAAGGTAAAGATGTCCCATCAACATCAAGCGTTTCATTTATGAAATGTTTATACTACCCCTGGCAATTACGCATGCAAACTATTTCGATAGTGTATTTGTCCCATACTCTAACTTAAAAACTACTTGAAAGAATTAAAGGAATTGAAGGAATTTGATTGAAACTTGCAACTTAGATAGCAATTTGAAGTTGTGCACTTTGCAAGGGTTATAACGCTTGGTCAATTTGTTGCAGAGTTATCTCCCCTTGTTCCATAGTTTAATAGTGTAAACTTTGTCCAGAGCATACTATGACAACTACTAGATTATATTTGATAAAGTTTTAAACAATGGTAGAGCTCAATTAGAGGAAGTACAGTTTACAAATACCATAACCCATGTTTGCTTAATGACAGAGTTATTTCCCTTTGTTACTTTTTCTTGTCCAGTGCATAACTTGAAAACTACCGGATGGAATTTTATATACTGCATACAATGGTAGAGCTCAATGAAAGGAAGTGCAGTGTACAAGAACCATAACCCCTTTATGCTTAATAACGGAGTTATTCCCTACTTTATTTATATAGGTTACTGACATGCCAAACACCGAGATGACGGCCACCATTCTAGGACTTGACCTGGGTGATGTGGAATCCCAGTTACTCACAGAACAGGATGGAATCTTCAATGTATCAAACGAAGTGCTAGTTGCAGCCTTTCAGTGTCAGTTGGAAGACATTACAGCCAAACTACCAAAAACACTGAATTTCATAGCCAAAGGACAGTCTGTGGTCACCTTTAATGAGTGAAAAATCATGTTCAAAGTTTATAGTTTAGAGATGTTTACTTTTCATACACTGGAGCATGACAGTCTGTGGTCACCTTTAATGAGTGAAAAATCATGTTCAAAGTTTATAGTTTAGAGATGTTTACTTTTCATACACTGGAGCATGACAGTCTGTGATCACCTTTAATGAGTGAAAAATCATGTTCAAAGTTTATAGTTTAGAGATGTTTACTTTTCATACACTGGAGCATGACAGTCTGTGGTCACCTTTAATGAGTGAAAAATCATGTTCATAGTTTATAGTTTAGAGATGTTTACTTTTCATACACTGGAGCATTCATAGTGTTGCCTGTTATATCATTCCATCACCAAGAATTACCAAGAATTGCTAGCTCTTGACCTGGGTGGTGTGGAATCAAGCTTAGTCACAGAACAGGATGGAATCTTCATTAAATCGAACGAGGATCTAGTTATCACTTAGGATTACCAAACTTAGTGTGAGGATGCATATATTGAATGCAGCGTTCCACTTTCATCAGTTTCATGTCCTTCTGACGTTGACCTTTACATTTGATCTTCATTATTTAGAGTAATATTCTTGATGAAAATTCACTTTAAAACACACAAAAATCTATCTTTGTCTGTTAGAGGACATTACCTATCTGTCATTGATGTGACAGATTGATGCATTATTTGATGTGAAAGTGGCGTATTTTACCTATAATAAAAGTCATTTGAATTCAATTTGAGAATTTTATTTCTCATAGTTCCTGCCCACAACTGTCAGTCATTATGTGAACCACCAGCCGTGTTTCACAATTTTACTTTAAAGGTACCAGTATGAAACAAGAGCAGCAATGTGCCAATCAACCTCTTGTGTACTTTTTAATTGGCCAATTGTAAAGCACGCAACGGTTCGTAAACTAATTTACAATCTGGGGTGGGAATCATGAGGCATTAAAATCCTCACACTTTATTCATTTTGGTGTAATTAGGGACCCCCACACATCAATGTGGGAGCCCTATAGTAATCACCCTGTTTGTCTGTCCGTCCATTCGTTTTTTGTTTTTCTTCCATAACTTCAGTATTTCTTAACACATTATCCCCTATGCTATATTTAGATTCCGACGTCATTTTTATATTTTTAGCTAACCAAAAATAGTCTTGAAGGCAAAGTATCGGTTTATCTCAATGGTTTTAAAGGCATTATGGGATATAGAGCATTTGCTCCTAAGGAGCAAATGCTCTATTTCTCACAATTTCTTCAAACATCAGCCACAATAATTGTGCAATAATGTGTCTCTAGGAGATAATGAGTTAATGGAATTTGATAAAACTTCATACAATAGTAAAGCTCAATGGGAAGAAATGCAGTGTACAAGAACCATAGCTCTAATTTACCTAATTATGGAGTTATTGACCTTTGTTACTTTGTCTTGTCCGGAACATAACTTGAAAACTACTGTATGGAATTTCATAAAACATCATACAATGGTAAAGTTCAATGATAGGAAGTGCAGTAATTTGCTTAATTACAGAGTTATTGCCCTTTGTTACTTTTTCTTGTCCAGAGCAAAACTTGGAAACTACTGGATGGAATTTCATAATACTTCATACAATGTTAAAACTCAATGAGATGAAGTGCAGTGTACAAGAACCATAACTCTTAATTTGCTAATTATGGAGCTATTGTCCTTTGGTACTTTTACTTGTCTGGAGCATAACTTGAAAACTACTGGATGGAATTTCATATTTACTTCATACAATGGTAGAGCTCACTTGGTCAGAGTTCTAGTTCAATTACATATTGTAGGAAAAAATCTACCTCTTTTACTAAAAATGATTTCATCTATAACGTTTTTGGTCATTACTTTTACCAGACGATATAGGTTTTTTTTTCATCAGCAGAATTACTTTTAAATCTTTGTCAGTGCATATCTCCTATACTATATGGCATACGATCACCAAACTTGGCTTGTGGTTGCATTTTTGGATTGTGAAGTGTCCTGTATCACTATCATTCTGACCTTGACCTTCACATTCTACCTTGATTTTCACACACCAATTGAGTGGAGGCGTCCATGTACCATATATGCATGTCTACTAGTAGTTAAGTTTTAAATATACTTTAGTTAAATACAAGGAGTACAGGAATACTCGCATTTTATTATACCAGGCTTTAAAAATTTAATTTGCTTTTGCCAAATTCCAGCTACAGCTGTCTGCATTCTTTTTACATGCTCTTGGTGACACCTTCCCTAATTGACCACTACCTATCTAAGACAGGTAGTTGTATTAAAGAGTTGTTTTGCTGAATACACTCAACAAAACTCCTAATCGGTCACCTAGGTAATCTAATATTCCCTTCCCTGTACAATAAGCTTAATTACAAATTAGATTTATGAAAAGACCATTATCTCGTACACATGCTGTGAAAACTTGGTTCACGTACTACGCTTCATCAAAAAGATACAGTGTCTCAAATGACAACACTATCAATAATAAAAGTCACAAAATCTAACATAGCGTATAAAGGAAGAAAAATAAAAATACCACCCTTTGTCACTTTAAAATAATATTTCATGACATGTGAGACTGATACACAGTCACCAATGGCTAAATAAGTTAAAAAAAATCTTCAACTTTAACATTACCTTCTATGTGAAACAGAGACTGTGTCAAAAGATTTTAAAAATACAAAATCAATGAAAAATGTGATTCCCTATGGAATTTGCATTGTAATTTCTTTTCCTTGTGACTTTTGGATTAGGAGTAATCACATATGAACTGTGTTTTCTCTGCCGTTTAAGCTTCGATTTAGCTGAAATTTTCTAAGAATATTGCCACGAGATGGGGAAAATAGAATACTGAACTGTATATTGTTGACACTTTATGCATTTTTCAGGAAAGTTACTTTACTAAGTGACCGATTAGGAGTTTTGCCAAGTTTACATCAGCTGAGACAATTTTCAAGTTGGTGGCATTACTTTGGGTACAATTTCTGCCATTTAACACTTAAAAAAGTACCCTCCATTCAATGCATGACTTATTGTCACATGTTCAAACTTCTGTTGCTAATGCATGTTGCAAACTTAATGCATTTTAACACAATTGTGCCCTTCATATATTTGTTTTTGCCCCCATCTCTTAAAGAGGGGGGCCATATAGATTTGCCTCTGTCCATCCAAAATATTTGTTTCGTGCATAACTCTAAAAGCACTCATACTTCAGACTTGAAACTTCATGGATATTATTCTGGGTGTGAATTTGTTCGCCTTGGTATTTTCATCCAACCACATTAACATTGACAGTCAAGTCAGAGTTATGGGCCTTGATTTAGTGAAAAAGTGGAATTTTCACTTTGTGTCACATGTTACTCTGAAACTATTAGTGCTAGAATGATATAACTTCATGGCCATATTATTCAGGGTGTGAACTTGTGCACCTGGGTATTTTCATCCAACCACATTTAATATTGACGAGTTATGGGCCTTGGTTTAGTAAAAAAGTGGAATTTTAATAACTGAAACTATTAGTGCTAGAATGATAAAACCTAAGTTATATATTTATATCAGCCGGTGAACTTGTGCAATGGGATATTTTCATACAACCATATTTTGATATTAACAGAGTTCTGGGCCTTGATGTGTTTGTGACCAAATGGTAAATGGGGGCATCTGTGTGCTATAGATACATTTCTAGTTCCATTTGGTACCAAATGAAAGTTGTGGGACTGCTGCAAGCATCCGAAATTTTCCATGTGAACTTTATTTCATGTACATTCACTTGTGTTTTTAGCTCACCTGAGTATACAGGTGAGGTATTGTGATCGGTCTCTGTCTACCAAAACTGTTCAAAGAATTCTGATATGTCAAAAATATCGCCACCAGGGTCGTCGCCAGTTTTCCTTATACACTATATAGAAAACTTTGAAAATCTTCATCTCCAAAACTACTGGTCCAATTACAAAATTATTTCAGGGGCGGGGCCAGTTTTCCTTATACGGCTATATAGAAAACTTTGAAAATCTAATCGAAAACTACTGGTCTGATTTCAAAATAATTTCATAGTAATTATCCTTTGGTGTACCTTTACCAAAGTTGTTCAAACAATGATGATATCTCAAAAAACATGGCCACTAGAAGCGGCCAGTTTTTTTCTTATATACCTATATCATAAAGATTTTTGTGCTGTTTCTTTTGTTGCCCTTTTATCAGGTGAGCGATATAGGACCATTATGGTCCTCTTGTTAAATGTTTGGTAAGTTCACTTGTGCCATATTGCAATTCTGACATTATATGTAAATTTACTTATCTTCCATGTTTTTGATATGTCTTTTGCATATTATGTTGCCTATGATTTATTTCTACGGCTTGAGTAAACTTTCAACTGTTTTTAAATATTGTGTATACTTCACTTGTGCCATAGTGAAATGGTATCAAACATACACTCAGTCAAAGTTCTAACCGATCACTATTTAAACTCAATTCTTTTAAAAACTATATTTCTGTGCTGTCTGAAAAATTAGACATACATTAATATACCTACTTAGCGTAAGCGTGTAATATCCGATAGTGGATTCGTGTGTATGGGCGCTGTGGCGAGTGGTAAGAATGAATTTCATTTTTTCGCACATTTTCATTAATTTCATTTTGTGATACAAAATATAATAATTCAGCCATACAATCGATGTCATGGCTGAATAATTCTATTTTGTATCACAAAATTCATTTATGAGTAATTGATGCTTTTACATATCATACGGAGCAAACGTACCTGTCTCACAAAAGTGCCGGTATTCGCATACCAACAGCCATGGAATGATTCTTGATGGACAGTCGCCCCATGTTTAGTTTTTTTTTTATTTATGGCGGTCGACATGTAATGTAAAGCCGCAGTTGGGTGTTCGAACCATCGAGTTGACAGGTTCCACATGCGAAAGAATGAAATATAGCCATACCGCTCATCACAGCACCCACATACACGAATCCACTATCGGATTTTACATGCCAATGCTAAATAGGTATAGTAATGTATGTCTAATTTTTCAGACAGGACAGAAATATAGTTTTAAAAAAATTCCAGTTTAAGAAGTGATCGGTTAGAACTTTGACTGAGTGTATGTCATTTCACATATCTTACAAACTATTGATATGTCATTTGCTTATTATGTTGCCTATGATTTCTGTCTATGTTATGACTAAACTTTTACTATACTGTACATATCGTTGTCTATTTATCTTTGTTTCATTCAACTTAGATATTTTTTCAAGCCAATTTTTTTTTTGCTAACCTTAAACTAATATAACAGTTTACCCAGTTTACCCATTACCCGATATGCTATATTTGGATGATGACATTATTTTCTACACTTGGTTATAAATTTTTGAAATGCTTTGCAAAAGAAAAATTGAATTTCTAACAGTTTTGAAAACCTTTTTAAAAAAGTGAGCATTTGCTCCTTAAGAAGAACATGCTCCATTTTTAACATTTCTCGGATGCATCAAAATGTGTCTTATCAGATAATGGGTTAATAGTGTCGCGGGTTAGTGTTAGTACACATAATTAATGGCAACATATCAAAGCCAAGATCATCCTTCAAAGTCAAAGGTCAAATTTAAGGTTAATCAAGATGTTAATAGGCCATATTGCATACAGGCAGCAAATTGTTTTACAAACAGTGTTTTATGTGAAACATGAGACATACTATTTTACAAAACTGATAATGTACAACATAAACCTTGTACTTGTATTACTTTTACACCATCTTGTATGTACAATCTCATTCTAACCAGTATTTCAAGCAGATTCTATGCCAATCTAGTCATTGTTTTTTTTCTTCATCTCATATCTTCAAAGGCTTAGAAAAAATAACCCCTTCACTCCCAGGCCAAGTGTGCACATGAAAACTATTATATTTACTTCCAACTTAAAACACTTCCCCAACCTTTGGTAATAAAATCTATGGATTGAATTTCAAACAGTTTGGATCTAGATGAAACTTTAGTTACTAAGTGTCTTGTACAGGCTCAAGCCATATTCATAAAGCTCCTAAGGAAAATCTTAAACTTAAGTGAACATTTCCATTGCAGATTTCTCACTTTTTTACCCATAATACTTCAATGAAACTTTGCATTCATATGCAAAACTATGTTTTTCATAAGCATGAAAAGTTTCTTTGACGTTTGCTTAAAAATAAATTGGAAATCCGCATCTGAAATGTTCACTTAAGTTTAAGATTTTCCTTAGGAGCTTTATGAATACGGCCCCTGAGCTACTGTGTGCCATTTAGGCCAGTAAACAGGTTAAATATTCACTATTTTGTTACCTCTGATTTTTTACCAAATCATACTTAATGTGCAATGTATCTATTTTCTTGATAAAAATAAAAGTCCACAAAAAAAAAAATTTGTCACTATAATCACTTCATCAACGTCAAGGTCACACTGATTTCAACTGTTTTATGCAAGACTTGTAACTGCAAGTGATTTTACATCCGACAATTGTATACAGCTGTTTGTCTCCCTCCAAGTGTGACCTTGACCTTATAGGTAGGGACCTGGATCTTGTATATGTCACATCATCTTCATGTGCTGAACAACTGTGTATAGTTCTTTCAAACCATGACAATATTACATGTCTCATGTCTGCTAAAAATCTAGAACCTTTCGTCAAATATTTACAAAACTTTTGTTTACTCATATAAGCTTCATTTAGCAATGCATCTGCAAGAAACTTCTCTTGGCAACTCTCAGGACCTTCAGTCCTTTGATAGTTTGTTTGCGTTCATCCACTTGTTGATCGTAACTGCACATGTTTCTAGTTCGTGAATATTTTGCTGTTCATGTATTGGAGACGCCGGACTAAAGCATTTGTGGGCGATATGATCATCAGCGAACCCGTACACCGAAATCGACGGAGGAATGACATCAAACAGAGTACCAGCATAGGTTAGATATAGCCAGGGACCCAAACAGCTTCCTTGGGGAACACTACATTCTAATGGACGGGGTAATGATAGAGACGTATTAACACTGACTCTACAATTCCGTTGTCTTAGATACGACTCTAGCCAATTCAACGCAGTACCACACATTCCATACTGATTATGAAGTACGTCTATCAAAATGTTGTGATCAACAGTATCAAAAGCAGCACTAAGATCAATAGCAATCAAGGTGGTGACTTCTTGTCTTTCCATTCCACCAAGAATATCATTGACAAGTCGCAGGAGTGCCGATTCACAAGAATGATGTCGCCTGTATGCTGACTGTTGTTTTGGTAAAAGGTTGTGTTTGTCTGCGTGTGCGTTGAGTCTTAGCAGAACTGCCTTTTCTACAAGTTTTGATAGAAATGATAGATTACTCACAGGTCTGTAGTTAGCAAGTTCTAGATCAAGTCCAGTTTTCTTAAGAAGAGGTCTCACGATAGCCTGTTTATATTTGACCGGAAATACACCATGTTTAAGAGATAAATTCACTAATGTTGTAATAGTTGGCAATAGGTTACTAAGGTATTGCTTTAAGATGTGTGTTGGCCGAACACCTAATTCAGATGATGTTGTGTTGAGCTCGCATATAAGTTTATTTATTTCATTTTGGCCTAACTCTTCAAAATGTTCAATATGCGGAACATCCTTACATTGTGGTTGGAAACTAGCATAGTTTTTCAGCGAATTGCGTATTTTATCAATTTTGTTTATGAAAAAGTCAGCGAAATTTTCAGCAAGCACAGTGTCAGATTCACTTGGTGGCATAGGATTCTCCGACTTAGTTCCTGTCAACTCAGACACCAATGAGTATAGTTTCTTTGAGTTACCTTTTGCATTAATTACCCTTTCGGTCAAAACTCTGGTTTTCTCATTGTTAATTTCACAATTGTATTTGTTTCTTGATGTTTTAAATGCTTCAAACTGTTGAGTTTCGCGGTATTTGCGCCATAGTCTCTCTAACTTTCTGGTCTGTTGTTTGTGAGACTGTATATGTTCATTAAACCATGGTTTAGGTTTTCTACATATTTTAGTTTTTTTCAATAAGTGGTGCATGAAAGTTTAATACTTGACTCTTGTTCAAATTTGTCAACAAAATCATTTATACCAGTTTCGACTATATCAATTTTGCCGATGTCATTGGAGAAAGTTGATGGGTTAATTTCCCGAAAGTTCCTACTGGAAACAGTTTTGCTTGTTATGCTTTCTTTTTTGATTCTAAGAACCGTCTTTACTACACAATGATCAGAGATATATGGACCCGGTTTACATGAATGAACCTCAACACTATTCACTGTTTCCGTAATGACCAGGTCTAAGCAGTTTCCACCAGTATGGGTACTGAAGTCGACGTGTTGCTCTAGTCCCATAGCAAAAAGAGAGTTTTTGAAATGTTACCGCATTGCTGTCATCATTTAAATGTAGATTGAAAACTCCCGTAATTAACAGGTTTGAATATTTTGGCATGGTCTGTTCCATAAAATCAAAAAAGTCTACAACGAACTGGCCGTAAGTTGAAGCTGATGGAGGCCTGTATACACCGATAATATGTAGTGTAATATTCTTAAGAATCAGTCGCCACATTGCATATTCAAAACATTTACTAGAAAGTTTTGACATTTTGATAGTTGTTCTACATGCCATTGCAATGCCACCGCCTTTCTTCTTGTGTCTATTAACAACACTCAACTTGTAGCCAAATTGGTTAAGGTCTGATGTTTCAAGTTGGTGTTGTTTGTCAGCAGAGAACCATGTTTCAGTCAATAAAGCAAAATAAATCTTTTCATCTCGTAGGTATTGTCCAACAACAGCATCTTTATTGACAACAGATCTGCAGTTCAAAGTGATGCAATGTATCTGTTCATTCAAATGTTTCAATTTATTGGATTTTTTTGGATAAATGAGGTTTTGATGATTTGCACCACAAGGCTTCCATAGAAATTTTGTTTTCCCTCCATGTTTACCTCTTTGTCTTTTCTTTGTTAGAGTAATGTTCAGCTTATTTATGGTATAGCATACACTCTGGTCTAACAAATTTAATCCCCAATTATGTGTAACCGTTTCTCCAATATTCAATAATTGATCACTATTGTATCTGTATTTTACAGGTGAGTGGTTTTCTGTCGGATACATAGTTGATACACAATTTTGTACAAAATTGTCACAATATTCATATAATAAAATTCAGGTTTGTTATAAAGTTAGAACAATAAAAACACATCTAGATATTCCTTGTAGATTCATGTTCACACTTGTTAAATCATAATCCAATCAACTAGATAAAAATCACAAAATTATTTGATAATCTAAGAGAACAGAAAAACACGTCTGCCTCATACGGCGACACATTCCATTTTAACAAAATAAAAAAGGAACGTTGGCGTGAACGTATGACGAAGTTTTGCCGCTCATTATAGTTTATGCCTGTTATTTAAATTTTAATATTAAAATATCTCAGTTTTTTTTTAATTTTTACATTATTGTTTCAAGCAATATATCACCACAATAGGAAATACCAGGCCCCAATATCACGAACATACTTAAGTCAAATCTTAAACTCAATCTCAACTCATTTTACCATAAAACATCAAAAATTATCGATTTTTTTATGATTTAACAAATTTTAAAACTGCATTCTATCATTGAATATGTTGATTAAATTTTTTGGTCTAAATTCCAAGGGAATAATATTCTACTGCCAAAAATGTATTTGAATACAACTCATTGCCCTTTAACAATTACTCAAGTATACCTTTTTGCTCTAGAATTAGTTTTCTTTGAAATATTGGCAAAATCTTTCAATAACATATTCTATAAGTATAACAACATACAAGATATTGAATAATGCTATGCTTTTATGTGGTAAATTGAGTTGAGATTGAGACTAAACTTGAGTATTGTATGATATTGGGGCCAGGAAATTCTAAATATGTCAACGGAAAGCTTTTAAAGAAAAGTTAAAGGTAAATAATAAGACATAATCCGTTTTTAATTATATTTTAGAACTGTATCAGAAAAAAACCGATGTCTTATCAGCCATAAGATTTAAATTCGAATATAATAATGTTTATATCGTAGCTCCGGATAAATGAAATTCTCTTATGTTTTGTTGAAAATAAATCAAACATATGACATTGTAAACTTTTTATATATGAATGTGAAAACATTGTCAATGTGTCGTCATTTCTTTGCAATAATTTCTTCGTAGATTCATGACTTATCTAAACAAGGAAAACTGTTTTGCTATGAAATACTTAAAAATATAACGTAAACACTTTAAATCATTGATACTATGGTATCAATATGCAATAAGAAACAAAAGCATACTAATTTTCTTGGATTTTTTGTTTTATTAATATTAAAGCCTTACTGATATGTGTCCGTGTAATTTAAATGACTCGGATTTTGGTATCAGTAATTGTTACTTAATATTCGATTACTCTATACCGTTGCAACGTTTTTAACGTTCATGTTTTCGTTTTCAATGGTATCAATTGTTCTTGAACTTTAAGCAAGACACACACCTCATATTTTAGCTAAAATACGTAATTATATCTTTTGACATTACACACCCTGGCATTGCACATAGTTATTATTTATTTGTATACAGAAATATAATTTTTACTTTCTAAAATCTAGCTCCGGAAAAGATTGTCAAAGTCAGATGTAAGCAGTAAGATCAACACTAAATATTATAAACTTCAGTTCGTAGCAGTTTGGATATAAAAGTATTTGACATTACCAAATAAATTATTTCAGTTGGCATCTGTGCCAAAACTAAAACAACCTAACTGATTTTTTTAATTTTGCATTCCAATAAAGTGAACATAATTTTTATTTTGAAATATTTCATTCATTTATTTAAAACAATATTTCGGAAAAATTCTAAAATCCCTCTTGCATTTAATTTACATTACTTGAAAAAAAACATGATTAAAGTGTCCCAACAAGACACTGTTACCATACGTGACGATTTCACTGATACTCAATCCGCTTGCATTTGTTTAATATTATGGTCAACCAATTCTTATACTTATTTTCTTTATTTTCACGTAATTTCTCATTTTTGTAAACTAATCGGAGGAAGTTTAAAAAAGTGTCATTTTTGATGATTTTTCGAATCAAACAAAGATACAGATCTATACTGAAACCCATTTTAGTCATGTTTTATTCGTCTAAGATCCACTTAAGACCAATATTTAAAACCACCCTGAATAATTTTTATCCGTCTAAGATCCACTTAAGACCAATATTTAAAACCACCCTGAATTATTTTCGTCCGTCTAAGATCCATTTTAGACCAATATTTAAAACCACCTTTAATAATGTTTAATCGGTCTAAGATCCAGTTAAGATGAATATTTATAACCACCCTTGGCATTGTTTAAATCCGTCTTAAATCGAGTTAAGATCAAAACAGAACCTCAGAACCTCAACACTATTCACTGTTTCCGTAATGACCAGGTCTAAGCAGTTTCCACCAGTATGGGTACTGAAGTCGACGTGTTGCTCTAGTCCCATAGCAAAAAGAGAGTTTTTGAAATGTTACCGCATTGCTGTCATCATTTAAATGTAGATTGAAAACTCCCGTAATTAACAGGTTTGAATATTTTGGCATGGTCTGTTCCATAAAATCAAAAAAGTCTACAACGAACTGGCCGTAAGTTGAAGCTGATGGAGGCCTGTATACACCGATAATATGTAGTGTAATATTCTTAAGAATCAGTCGCCACATTGCATATTCAAAACATTTACTAGAAAGTTTTGACATTTTGATAGTTGTTCTACATGCCATTGCAATGCCACCGCCTTTCTTCTTGTGTCTATTAACAACACTCAACTTGTAGCCAAATTGGTTAAGGTCTGATGTTTCAAGTTGGTGTTGTTTGTCAGCAGAGAACCATGTTTCAGTCAATAAAGCAAAATAAATCTTTTCATCTCGTAGGTATTGTCCAACAACAGCATCTTTATTGACAACAGATCTGCAGTTCAAAGTGATGCAATGTATCTGTTCATTCAAATGTTTCAATTTATTGGATTTTTTTGGATAAATGAGGTTTTGATGATTTGCACCACAAGGCTTCCATAGAAATTTTGTTTTCCCTCCATGTTTACCTCTTTGTCTTTTCTTTGTTAGAGTAATGTTCAGCTTATTTATGGTATAGCATACACTCTGGTCTAACAAATTTAATCCCCAATTATGTGTAACCGTTTCTCCAATATTCAATAATTGATCACTATTGTATCTGTATTTTACAGGTGAGTGGTTTTCTGTCGGATACATAGTTGATACACAATTTTGTACAAAATTGTCACAATATTCATATAATAAAATTCAGGTTTGTTATAAAGTTAGAACAATAAAAACACATCTAGATATTCCTTGTAGATTCATGTTCACACTTGTTAAATCATAATCCAATCAACTAGATAAAAATCACAAAATTATTTGATAATCTAAGAGAACAGAAAAACACGTCTGCCTCATACGGCGACACATTCCATTTTAACAAAATAAAAAAGGAACGTTGGCGTGAACGTATGACGAAGTTTTGCCGCTCATTATAGTTTATGCCTGTTATTTAAATTTTAATATTAAAATATCTCAGTTTTTTTTTAATTTTTACATTATTGTTTCAAGCAATATATCACCACAATAGGAAATACCAGGCCCCAATATCACGAACATACTTAAGTCAAATCTTAAACTCAATCTCAACTCATTTTACCATAAAACATCAAAAATTATCGATTTTTTTATGATTTAACAAATTTTAAAACTGCATTCTATCATTGAATATGTTGATTAAATTTTTTGGTCTAAATTCCAAGGGAATAATATTCTACTGCCAAAAATGTATTTGAATACAACTCATTGCCCTTTAACAATTACTCAAGTATACCTTTTTGCTCTAGAATTAGTTTTCTTTGAAATATTGGCAAAATCTTTCAATAACATATTCTATAAGTATAACAACATACAAGATATTGAATAATGCTATGCTTTTATGTGGTAAATTGAGTTGAGATTGAGACTAAACTTGAGTATTGTATGATATTGGGGCCAGGAAATTCTAAATATGTCAACGGAAAGCTTTTAAAGAAAAGTTAAAGGTAAATAATAAGACATAATCCGTTTTTAATTATATTTTAGAACTGTATCAGAAAAAAACCGATGTCTTATCAGCCATAAGATTTAAATTCGAATATAATAATGTTTATATCGTAGCTCCGGATAAATGAAATTCTCTTATGTTTTGTTGAAAATAAATCAAACATATGACATTGTAAACTTTTTATATATGAATGTGAAAACATTGTCAATGTGTCGTCATTTCTTTGCAATAATTTCTTCGTAGATTCATGACTTATCTAAACAAGGAAAACTGTTTTGCTATGAAATACTTAAAAATATAACGTAAACACTTTAAATCATTGATACTATGGTATCAATATGCAATAAGAAACAAAAGCATACTAATTTTCTTGGATTTTTTGTTTTATTAATATTAAAGCCTTACTGATATGTGTCCGTGTAATTTAAATGACTCGGATTTTGGTATCAGTAATTGTTACTTAATATTCGATTACTCTATACCGTTGCAACGTTTTTAACGTTCATGTTTTCGTTTTCAATGGTATCAATTGTTCTTGAACTTTAAGCAAGACACACACCTCATATTTTAGCTAAAATACGTAATTATATCTTTTGACATTACACACCCTGGCATTGCACATAGTTATTATTTATTTGTATACAGAAATATAATTTTTACTTTCTAAAATCTAGCTCCGGAAAAGATTGTCAAAGTCAGATGTAAGCAGTAAGATCAACACTAAATATTATAAACTTCAGTTCGTAGCAGTTTGGATATAAAAGTATTTGACATTACCAAATAAATTATTTCAGTTGGCATCTGTGCCAAAACTAAAACAACCTAACTGATTTTTTTAATTTTGCATTCCAATAAAGTGAACATAATTTTTATTTTGAAATATTTCATTCATTTATTTAAAACAATATTTCGGAAAAATTCTAAAATCCCTCTTGCATTTAATTTACATTACTTGAAAAAAAACATGATAAAAGTGTCCCAACAAGACACTGTTACCATACGTGACGATTTCACTGATACTCAATCCGCTTGCATTTGTTTAATATTATGGTCAACCAATTCTTATACTTATTTTCTTTATTTTCACGTAATTTCTCATTTTTGTAAACTAATCGGAGGAAGTTTAAAAAAGTGTCATTTTTGATGATTTTTCGAATCAAACAAAGATACAGATCTATACTGAAACCCATTTTAGTCATGTTTTATTCGTCTAAGATCCACTTAAGACCAATATTTAAAACCACCCTGAATAATTTTTATCCGTCTAAGATCCACTTAAGACCAATATTTAAAACCACCCTGAATTATTTTCGTCCGTCTAAGATCCATTTTAGACCAATATTTAAAACCACCTTTAATAATGTTTAATCGGTCTAAGATCCAGTTAAGATGAATATTTATAACCACCCTTGGCATTGTTTAAATCCGTCTTAAATCGAGTTAAGATCAAAATTGAATTCCACCCTCGGAAATGTTTAAATATGTCTTAAATCCAACCAACCTTTAATATCATCCTTAGTAATGTTGAAAACGTTTCATTTAGCTGAATATATTCACTAAGACTTTGGGGGTATACTTATCTTCTATAGTCACTTGGAGGGAAGGTTATTTAGAACATTTTATTTGAACTCGGATATATTAATTGTAAAAACAAAAACACTTTTTTAATCAAGAGGGATAATAATTTTGTTAATAATCCGTTAAACAAAAATATAAGTTCGTCATAGAAAGGGTACGCTTTTTAGGTTATTACGTTTGATATTTATGCTAAAAACTACAGAACCCGGTTTAATGGCACTGGGTAAACGCCAAAGACATAGAACATAAAAACAAAAATCACAATCAAGAAATATGGAAAAACAGCACATTGCATATATACTATATTCTAAAAACTAGGTATGTTTATCAATGATTGGTAGGTAACGCCTTGGAACGGTCAGTAAAATGTAATTTTACTGGGGATTTAAACCAGTTTAAGTGCACAAACATCACTCTTATCCCAACAATCCTAAATAAAGAAAATACGCAAAAGGAAAATCTTATTAAAGTATGCATTAACTTGAGGAAACTTAACAATAAAACAAATAATAATAAACTTATGTCATGTATAACAAATGTGTTAAATTAAATTGTACCTAAAGTATTAATAAGGACCTCGTAATTTATCTGTATGACTTCGCCTATTATATTAATAATCAAAAAAAATATAAGCATTTACTTTTATTACATGTGTTTAATAAAGATTCACTGTTATTTACTGAATTATTATATTTAAGCATACCTGATTTTGAGGTCGATGTTGGTTCCAAACAGTCTACGGTTTGCCTATCTCTCACTTGCACCTTTTGTGACTCGTCTACAACATATAGCTTATACTTATATATGTAACTAGAATAGTTTTTTCGATAATGGCAGTAAAGACGTCAACATATAATTAAATTCTTCAGCATAAAGTAAGAGCCCCCGCTAATAAAATGAAATTGCAATTAGTGAAAGGAAGGAACCCCACTGGAAAAATGACAACCATAAAGGCACGGTAATCATATTACAGTAAACCTTTAATGTTCATTTTTATAAGCCAGAACAAATGGATGATTATTTGATTTTTTAGAATTCTTAAAAAAAAAGAAAGAAATATTTACATGTATGAATAACAGATCGTCATTTCTCTACGATACATTCATCGACGTTTAATGAATTATTTAAAAAAAAAATCAACATATTTTGCTATAAACTACTTTAATTTACTCTAATTTAACGCAAAAACTTCAATCGAATTATGTTATGTTAGTCCGTCCAAATAAGTTTGAATTGTAACCAGACGAAGGCATATTACGTCCGTCTAGATAGGCATGACGTATACAAAATGAAGACATATTACGTCCGTCTTAACACTAGATGAAGGCATATTACGTCTGTCTAGATTGGCTTGACATTATATAACGTATTTCTTGATAAGCTGGAAGTTTAACTAATGGAGGCATATGTCATGCGACTAGAGTGATTGTATGATTTTAAGCAATCAAATTGATTAAGCTGTTAAACATGCAAGTTCCCAATCATAACCATTCAGATTGCGTTTGTTTTACATTTTGACAAACCAATATATATATATTGTGTTTTCTCCGGTAGCTTTGATGTTGCTTAACTTTTCGGAGAAAATATAAACTATTAATGACGTTCTTGATGATTTGATGACATTATTATATTCAAAATGGCATTATTGCATAAAATGTGTGCTTTCGGTCCGTTATCGTGGTGTGTTAAAACGCAAAAAACCCGGGCGCTATCGGTAGAAAAATTGCATTATTCAGTAAATTCACGTGCCGTTAATGACCGGCTCTTTGTTTTACATTAACGCTATCAGGACCCGATGACCGCTGAGCGACCTGGTTTCTGACCGAAAGTGGGTCAACGATGCCAACTTTTGCACAAAAACCAATTTCAGCATATATAGCTGTAAACGAATATCAACAAATGAAATAAACCACATTTAACTTACATTAACTTTTCTTCTGAGTTGTCTTTTCTTGGCAAGCTGATATGTGTTTACTAGATAGTACTTTCTGCAGTTGTTTTGACTATTCGTTTGCTTTAAAAGCACTAAATTAAGTCTAACACGTTTAACTCCTCCGAACATGAGTTATTTCTGTCGATTTTACTGTGAACAAACGACTTATATGGACATGATTCCATTACGTCGTATGCAATAAACAAAGTATTTTCAATTATTATTTTCTCTGATGCTGAAGATCCTGTACATTCTATCCAGAACATGTTAACAAATTTTCAGCCTTAAATTAGTTGCCAAAACAAATAAATGTTAAATTAGGAATATATCGGTAAATAATCGATTACCCAATAGGTATTGTGTGTAAATTATCCAAGTAATCCAATCAAATTCGAGAAAAATTACACTTTTCAAACGACTGAACACTGCAAAAAAATGGCGTCTAAACAAAAATGCATCTGCCGAGTTATGTTGGGGCCCTAATCGAGGTTAATACATGTATAAATCTTTTTCAATGATATCACTCATGACGTCACACAAGTACCTGTAATGGAGGTTTTTTTAAACTAACTGTTTTTGCATTTTCGTGATATCTAACAGGTTTTTTTAAACACGCACAATTCTCATGGTTTGTATTTTATGCAATGATAGCGATAATAGACCTTTTTTGGTCGTTACCATCTGCAAAGGCCCTTAAAATAGTTTAAAACCCTCGTGCTTCGCATTCGGGCCATAAACCATTTTGCGGGCATTTGCAGATGGTAACGACCTGAAAAAGGTGTAATAACCCTATATTATTGTTCAAAGGGAATTTACCGACATTTGTTCGAGATACTTAAAAAGTACCCATACTATTTACAAATTAAAGAACTATAACTGCTATTCAGTCTTCATTTAACCAGCCACAATTCGTAAAATTCTTGTTGCCAAACTTATTAAATGTTTTAACACACACTATCTGGTATATGCGTAAAGACACACTCTAAATATGTTTTTTGTTGTGTAAGTTTATTTAAACTCATAATCGGGTAATGCCCATTTTGCGAGTGCTCTTATAAGAGTGTTAGTCATATTATGTTTTTAATCAGAGTATACAGACAGAATGTTACCCTGGTTAGAGCTACTCTGGTTCTTTAACGTGCACCTGTGTTTAGCACTGTCACACATGACCCCTTATTAGCGCCCCTTCAATTCCTTCTTTATATACGCTTATTTTGTTAAAATTGAAGCACACATATATTTTTAATACAGCGGAAAAACGCCTCTGTGTTTTTCTCTTTAGAAAAAACAACATCTTAGCTTCTTTTAATTAGTCACACTGTCCGTCCGTATGTTCGTCGTGGCGTTTCCGTCAGCCACTATCGTTTTTCAACTATTACGTAATTTTATTCGATAATTTATCATTTTTTTTTCTGCAATATACAGAAGCATCTGAAGGTGTGCTGCACGCATAAATATTGTTCTAGACTAAATGGTCAAGGTGAAGCTAAACAGTTATAAAACTAGCACTCCTACAAGGCCGAATCGTGGGCATTTATCTCACACCAGTGGCAGCTCTTGCTGTGTTTGATTTTGATCTGTTCGTATTGACTGGACAGTGATACAATGTTAACCACAGCTAGCTATCAAACTATGTGTTTTAGCAAGCGCGCTGTGGAATTGTTCAATATATAATCCACAATTGTTCAATGTTGTGTGCGCAATTATTCGATTAATTGCAATTATAAGTCAATGTTTATTTTTTTATTAAAACACAGCATCTTGAAACGGCATGTCTCTAAACGAGCCTATGTGTAAACATGATTAAAATAGACGGGCGTTCTCGAAGAAATATTATACAATAATTGTTTTGTTCTGAAATGAGTTAATATCTGATCTTTCAATCCAGATGTAAAACAAGGTATGTCTAATTAATAATATCTGATAGAAATATATCAATTTACGTTTTTCAAACAAGATAACATCTTTTTAATCCATCATAAAGAGTTTTTGATTGAATGTAACGACATGTAACCGAAGCGTACTCTTAGCGAAACAACGACATTCTAGCCCCGGAAAACTTCAAAGGTTTCCCTTGTGTCGTATAAGAATTCTCAATCACTCCATGAATCTCTGAGGCAGCGTTGTCAACAAAAATTGAAGGGAAGCGAGTGATTTGGAACATTTTCTATATTTAATTGAATGGGTAGGTAACTTAGAGAGTGCATTGAAATTGGACACGGCCTTAATTAAATCACTTCCGGGACGTCGTAAACCGGAATGTTTTCATCACATCTAGTATGTAATCGTCGATATTAGTTCGCATTTATGAAATTGACAGAAATGCTATTTTGTAATAAACCATCGACGTCAATATCTTTCCTACATTTTTCATTTACCGTCGCTTTCTGATCGATTTTGGCAATCTCTGTCTGCCTCTGTTTCTCTTTTCATTTTCATCTGTCCATCTTTGTTTTGATTTGCTGACCTCATTGCTTATTCATAACTGTCACGTGCTTGTGCTCCGTTTACTTTCGTAGGCTTTCGGGACTGCTCGGAATAACTCCGAGTAGGCCATAGCGGATTATTTGGTAACCACCAAAAAATAAATATGGTCTGAAAATCGTGTTAATATCAGGCCATCGGAGTGGAATCTAGAGACGAAATTTCGCACAACGCTAAATTAAGGATGCCTTTTCACGACAGTTGTGTTATTTTTGTGTTTTATAACCAAAATTACAAAGTGTTGTTGTTATATGGTTTGCCGTTTGCCGATCGTCGTCATACTGTCAATCGGCGTTCTACAGTTTACGTCGGCGCCACTAAAAGTGGCATAATAAAAGTCATTTCATTCGCAAATCTGATTCCCTAAATGGTTCCAATGTATACAAGCGACTAATACAATTTGGTAGTTGGTCTTTGATTGTTTAAATCGAGTGTATAACCTCTGTGGTATTAATTTTTCTAATAGTTATTTGTAAAACAGCATGTGTTTGTTTGCTGAACTCCTTTATCCGGTACGGGAGAAAACGGTTTCCGGTACAAGCGATCAGGCGAATTTTTTAATGTCTTAAAAACACATTTACATTTGTTGACGTTTTATAATGGAATTTGTTTTGTACACTATATTGTTAACGTTTGAAATGTTATGCTGTTAGTGAGGAGTGTGGATGTAGAGTGCCAAAATGAGGTTGCGGGAGTTGTCGAGTTGTTGAGATTTTTTTTCCCGAAAGGAGCTAATTATGTAGATAAAGCTTTTTATAATAAGATAATTTTATTTTGAACGAAGTAATTGTTATGTTAATCATTAAAATTTGTAGATTTGATCCATTTATTAGCAGGAGATGCACAGCAGGGGATTATCATGCCAAACATTCCTTAAACTATGCATATAAGCATAATCCTTTTAGTTATACAAGGTTAAATAGTTTGATAAAGATGCACTCTTACTCCCAAATAAGATTTACCCACAATTAATAATATTGTTTTATTATTCCAAAGAGGATGAATAAATGTCAAAAACAATGGATCTTATGAAGGATACCGAGTTTAATTTGAAAGAAATGAGCATAAAACACGGTAGTTTTACCTTATGAGACGATAGTAGATCACTGTAAATCTTTTGGCATTCACCAATCATTTAATATTTGTGCGCTTTCTGCTATTAAATTCACGGCTACAATATTGTTATCAGTAATTAATATTTTCCATAGATGCATTATTTAGTAGGTAGTTTAAGGTTAATCAGTCAAAATTTATATTTGTTATACATGTGTATGGATTGATTTTGATTAAGAGTGTCACTTTCAACTGATTGTTCAAAAATGTTTAATAACATTTAAGAACTTATATTCATAAAATAAAGGGTTTGCATAAAAATCGACGACAAGATTTTAACATATTATAAACAATGGGAATGGTTAAAAATATTCTAGTTATATTGGTAAATATGAATTGAATGAAGAAAGAAACCACTATTGCAAGAAATGCGTTACTAAAATATTTAAAGAAGATATATACATATATTATATATATCTTTATGCATGTTTTTTTTAGAATTAATACATATCATTTAGTGACAACTATAGTTAAAAGTTAAAACACACGCACAACGCTATTTATTGAACACATGTAAAAAACATGCGATAATGAGAGTTAATTTTGCATAATTATTATATAGCTTATATATTTCCATAAGATAAAGCTATTCTTTATTATTATTATTCTCTATCATCATATCATTCTTTACATTAGTAGCCTACTTTTTTAGATTGCTGCCATTCATTTTTCAGACGTTTTTCTTTGCGGCGGTCACATGACGGCCACTCAATTTGTTGGCACTGTCATCATTTTGATTGGCACTGCCAACGTTTTGCGTGCCATTGCCTTCATTTTGTATGGCAGTATCGTTCAATTGCTGTGCAAGTATAAAAGCGCCATAAAATTCGTTGGCATTGAGTTTGAGGTAAGCATTTGTTTAGAGCATAACTACGTTAGGTTTGGTAGCTAAAGTAAGATAGCTGAGTTTTAAGTGAAATAATAACGATAGTAACATAATAGTACTTGACATAATAAACTACTTGTATTGATGTGTATTGAAGGTACAATATTGGATATGGTAAACTATTATGAATCGTATTGCAAATTGTAATGAGGTATGTATTTGAGTAATTAACAGAGAATAAAAGTGCAGCTGGGTATAAAATAAAGTAAACAGAAGAGTACGAGTGATTGGGAAAGTAGAGAAATGACATGCCAAAAAGTAGGTGGTAGAAGTCAGGTCTGTTGAAGTTATGTTGATGATGACTTAAATTCTGTCAATCTGTTTCAATATATATTTTGACTTTAAGTCACACTAAACGTAATAACCGTAATAGGTAGCACTTTTGTTTGTATGACAAACTTCTTATTGTTTAGCCAAGTTATTGTCCCTCTTGTATAAAAACAGTACTTTTGTTAATTTTTTATATGTTAACTAGTTTCGGCGTCCATCTTTTGGATGTGATCAAAACCGTATAAATAACCGTCCATTTTTTTATATACAAAATTCTAAATTACCCGCGCCCCCTTCAATTAAATATGAAGAATAAATATACCCTCAAAATAACTCAGTGAATATCTTCAGCTCAATGAATGTTTCAAAACATTGCCCAAGGTTGTATTCAAAATCGGTCTTAACTGGATCTAAGACGGATCAAACATTACCAAGGGTGGCATTCAATATTGGCCTTAACTGGATCTAAAACGGATTAAAACGAAACTAAAGATGATATTTAATATTGGTCCCAGTTGAATCGAAGACGGATTAAAAATAACATAGGTTGGTATTCAATATTGGTTAATATTGGTCCTAATTGGATCGAAGACGGATAAAAGAAATACAAGGTTGGTATTCAATATTGGTCTCAACCTGATATAAGACGGATTGAAATTTACCAAGGGTAGTAATCAAAATTGGTCTTATCCAGTGGTTATATTCACTAACGCTTTATGTCTGACTTTAAGACTCAGACTCTGAAAACTAAATTCTTACATATTTTAAAATACCTATAATACAACTTCTTTTGACAAAAGATGTAGGCCTGATTGTAGGGTATATACTTTGTAACAGACACCGCACTTTTGACCATATTTGCCCCTGTAATAGCATTTTAACAAAATGTAATACTAGTAGTGTACTTTTCTGAGCCTGAGTCTTAAACTCATATTCAGGATGTTAGTGAGTACGGGTCCTGATTTAAAACGGTTTAAACATTAGCAAGAGTAATATTTACTATGTTCTAAGTTGGATATTATACGTATTGAACATTACAATGAGTAGTTTTTAATGTCGGTCTTCATTGAGTATAAGACGGATTGCACATTACCAATTTTGGTCTTAATTGGATCTAAGGCGGATATCGAGATACAACTAACGAAGCAATATTGTAAGTGAAGTCAATAATTTATGGCCGTTACATTGCCTTTGGTTGTATATATATAATACCACTTCTTGGGACTTGTTAATATTTTTGTTCATCAAAGGTTTTCCGTTGAATCGTTTGGTATGATATTGTTATTCATATTTGACAATATTTGAAACGCGATACTTTTTGAATTTGAAAAATGGAGATATTTCATGTAGATTTATTTTTTTATAAAATACATTATTTTTTAGAATAAAAAAACACCAATTAAAATTAGCGATAAAACTACTTTTTCATGCGTTGACACCAACACCCATCCCTTATCTGCACCAAATTGCTTTTATTGGAGTAGAATTAAGTTTTTGTGAAAGAAATTGTCATGTATTATTATTTCACTGACTTTGTAAATGATAACTGATTACGTCATTTACACTTTAGCAAAGACGTTCGATGACTTATTATAGAAGTTGGTCAGTGTTAAGCATTTATTTATTTTTCTGTTTATAACCAGGTCATTTCAAGGGGCCTTCGTTCAGGATGAACACCACTACAGTCCAAGCTAACAGTAATCTTACCAAAAATATGTATGCGGCTGAAGAATACACGGATTCCCTAGTCTCTAAAGCTCCCGCGTGGGCATCATTACTTCTGACGTCATTTCTTGTGACGTCATTTTGTTTTGGGATCACAGGAACCATCATGGTTTTATTCGCAAATCGAAAGATCTCACAGCCGATTGTTACAGATTGGACAATATTTTATTTAGCTATCTCCGATTTACTGTCATTACTAATATGTGCTCCGAGTTTTATAATGGAAAACCATTTGTTGTGGAACATGTACATCCCTTCTGTAATGTGTAAAATACATTACATAGTGCTAATGGTGAGCTTCTATTTTGCAAGCACGCTTACTGATTTGACAGCATTTGTTAGAAAAAGAAAAACAACCAAAGGGAATGACTTATTCACGGCAAAACAAGTTTCGTACCTGTATATCACGATACTATTGGTTTCTGTTCTATTATCTCTTTTTGCCTTAGTAAACAGGAATACTGATCGTTGGGGTTATTGTGTAGTTGACAAGGAAAGTCAAACCATCAAGTACATCAATGCTTGTTACATTTTCATCGCATTTCTAACAAGTACAGTGGTGATTTTTTGCTATACAAGAATAGTGTTGTATTTTCGACGTCACAGGAAACACATGGATTTATTTTCATCATTTACTAGAAGCAACAGGCGGCTAATGAAAACTAACAAACTGATTGGCCTAGTGGCTTTAGTGTTTGTCTTGTCATATAATATACCCACTTTGATGCATCTGCTTATTGTTACAGTAAAGACAGATTCAACCTTAACGAAGTAATACATGGGTCGAATAATTATTTGAATGCATTATGTGCAGATACTATTATAGTTACAAAGTTTTTGCTTTAAAATAATGTCAGAATAAAATAACAAGTCCTGTTTTCCCATTTGAAAATTCACTGTTAATGCATATATGATTAGGAAAAGTATTTGCCAATAAGTAGTGATCTGAATAAAGCTATACTTATTGTTACAAGTATGCCTTTCATTGAACGTAGAGACATTATTCAGTGTCACTATATTATTTGTAGAAGTGTTCTGTATGATAATTACAAGCATTACTTTGATCAACATCGCAATAACTATGCTATGTCATTTAATTTGTGGGCTTGAGACATTGTATTTCAACACATCTATGTTATGTTTATTTTACGATAACTGAACTGTTTCTTTTTTAAATTGATATAACAGCCATTTATCTCGTGTCTATATTTGTAATTTGTGATTGAATTCATCGTTATATGATTGCTGTTTGCATTTGTGTTTGTATTTATGTTTGTATTTATCGTTATATGATTGCTGTTTGCATTTGTTCTGTATTTATGTTTGTATTTATCGTTATATGATTGCTGTTTGCAATTGTGTTTGTATTTATGTTTGTATTTATCGTTATATGATTACTGCTTGCATTTGTGTTGTATTTATGTTTGTATTCATCGGTATATGATTACTGCTTGCATTTGTGTTTGTATTTATGTTTGTATTTATCATTATATGATTACTTCTTGCATTTGTGTATATTTATGTTAGTATTTATCGTCATATGATTACTGCTTGCCTTTGAGTTTGAATTTATGTTTGTATTCATCGTTATATGATTACTGTTTGCATTTGCGTTTGTATTTATCGTCATATAATTACTGCTTGCATTTGTGTTTGAATTTATGTTAGCATTTATCGTCATATGATTACTGCTTGCATCTGTGTTTGAATTTATGTTTGTATTCATCGTTATATGATTACTGCTTGCATTTGTGTTTGTATTTATCGTTATATGATTACTGTTTGCATTTGTGTTTGTATTTATGTTTGTATTCATCATTATATGATTACTGCTTGCATTTGTGTTTGTATTTATGTTTGTATTTATCGTCATATGACTACTGGTTGCATTTGTGTTTGTATTTATGTTTTTATTTTTCGTCATATGACTACTCTTTGCATTTGTGTTTGTATTTATATTTGTCATTATCATTATATGACTACTGCTTGCATTTGTGTTTGTATTTATGTTTGTATTTATCGTTATATGATTGCTGCTTGCATTTATGATTTGTATTTATCGTTATATGATTACTGTTTGCATTTGTGTATGTATGTATGTATGTATTGTCAAAAGTTTTTCAGGACAAGGTCTCATCCGATATTATTCGTTTCGATTCGATTATAAATTAGTTCATGGAGGTGTCCATGATGATATTGTCGTTGTCAGGTGTTGCTGTTGATGAACTACGTTGTATTGAAATGTTACCATATTCACGGTGGAGAACCCACGTGACTTATTTGGTAAAGTGCACGGCAACAAATGTCAACAAGTCTCGATTCAGGTAAGGTTTTTAAAGATAACTTTCTTAATATTTGGATAATTTTTGTGAAATAAAGGCCATAAACCCCGCATTTAAGAACTCTATCCACGGTAATAAAGAACTTTCTCTAATATCCTAAAGTTATCCTGAAAATCTTGACCAACTGATTTCTCAGAGTTGAAATCTAAGGCAAAGTACACGGCTTTTGACAAATCTATCACTTTACTTCATGTTAGCCGTAAATAATTCATACACAAATCTTATTTTAAGTAAATTTTATGTATTTTAAAGTTTTCAGCGTGTATTGTTTAACTTCTAGTTATTTCAAAGGTAAAAATGAACTAAAACCAAATTGATAAAGTACACGGACATTTTAGGATGATAAATTACATGGTCATTTTAGTTTATGTTTGAAAGTAGAGTGCGGTTTACAAACTTATAGTTATATAAGCATTTTCTATTCGTGAAGTCAGAATGTATAGTGTTTAGTTTTTATTTAAGTTGTATCAATAAATTTTGCATTATAACGCACACCTAAATAACTAAATATTAAGCAATCATATTTAATGAGGAGTTGAAAGATAGTCTATGGGATAATTTAAGAGAAAGTCTGCCATTATAAGTTCGATTACTTTTAAATATCCAGATCAATACAGAATCATACATACTTTTCTTCAAAAATCAGATAGTTTTACTTATAAATTATCATCTGGACTGACGGCGAATAAAACATCTCTGTAGTTAGCGGCCCGTTTGTGGTGATTATAAATTGCATGAATGTTCCTATTTTGATGTGATATAAAACAATAAAATAGGCACATCACAATTAGTTTATATATATTTCCACATTTAAAGCATATTGTTCATACCTTTCAGGTAACGCTGAATCTTTTATTTGGTTCAGTCTGAACAAATATTATCTGATCTACATCAGTAAAACTGCGGTCGTTCGAACAATACAGACAGGAACACATTGTAAAGATGGAGGCTCGGAGTTAGATGAGAAACAGCAAGGAGGAATGAGAGCACACTATATTACCAACTTACAAGCTAGGACTAAGACTTGAAAATCTAGATAAGAGCTGAGCATGGAACATTAGAATGTTCTAGACTAAAGGCTGAAATGTGATTACAAAATAATTGTGTTTCAAAGCTTGCTGAATTTATAAGATACATGCAGTTAAGAGTTTATAGGACATCAATGCGAAAATGACAACAATGCATCTCTAAACCTTGTGAAAATGTTTTATGCTCAAACCTTTTTCATACTAATTTTACACATTTTTTTTCAGTAGCGTAAGACAAACGAACATTTTGAAAGAGCACCATTTGGTAACAGTACGTTTTGCTATTTATCCTAATAAACTCGGCAAAATACTGGAATGCACTTCTAACTAGACCATTGTGATCTTTCAATGTGTCCTGATTAGGTGTGTTTTGCCTTAACGTGCCTGCTGAGTCCAGATTTGAACTTGAATGCTGGGCGACACTGTAGACATTTGTGACGTGTCATTCCCCTGTGTCTAGTAGAAATCTGGTCACTGAGATTGGTCGTGTCACCCAATTTAAACCCACACACATCACACGTTAGCTTCGATTGGCCGCTTTCGCGTCTTTCGTGTATCTTCAAGTCTTGCAAGAGCAGTTTTGCCACAATATTTGCAAACGTGCAACTTTGTCTCGCCGCGATTGCTGCACCTATAAAAAAGACATGTACTGTCACAAGTTAGCGAGAAATGCTGGCAATGTCAGTACTTGAATATAATTTATAAAAAACACACTATATTACTGCCACGCAAAGAGTGTTTGATCGTGTAATCAGCATCATAAAACTAAACGACCCTGTCCACTGAAACACGGACCACATTATTATGTGAAAAACGCAACCCCTAAAAAACGTTGAAAACACAGTCAGACGACGGCAAATTTTAACCTCTACACGAGGGGAGTCATAATAAAAGTATAACTGTAAGTATATTCTTATTTCTCTGCGAATAAATAAAGCTAAAAACTAACCCGTGTCTGTGTAAACTCTTTCCCGCAAAAACGATGGCAATTGACCAGAATGCCTTCTATCGTGGTCTACTAGATGTTGTTGTTGTTGTTTTTTATTTTGAAATGCCATTCCGCATTCTTTGCATAAAGTCGGAGTTTTCATATTCTGAAATGAAACAAATGTCACAAAAATCATAAGTCTATCAAATCAGCTAGCAATCGAAGACATTAAAAGTACAAGAACACTTTTCTTTTTCAAAATTGACAAAATGAAGAGTTATTAAGCAGTTATGTGTTACTGTTTACCATGTATAATGAATACAAACACGTTCTACATATACGATACGAAAAAGAAGTGGAACACCCTTTACAAAAACTTCAAGCCCTTTATATGTCAATTGCGAATATATTGTTAAAATACGTGACTGACTTTTAGTGTGATAACACATGTTTCCATGATTCATGAAAATGAGCCCAGCATTTAGTCGACTCCGTCGGTCTAACTGTTAAAACGCGTTCATCTAAAATAAGTTTATAATAACTCGTTTTAGCACCAGTCAGTGAAATAATGAGTATATACACTGAAGGTTGTAAACGACCGTGTACTTTATCAAACCTAAAATGTCCGTGTACTTTTATCATTTTGGTTTTAGTTCATTTTCGCTTTTGAAATAACTATAAGAAGTTCAACAATACACGCTGAAAACTTTAAAATACATAAAATTTGCTTAAAATAAGATAAGAGTTATTTACGGCTAACATGAAGTAAAGCGATAGATTTGTCAAAAGCCGTGTACTTTGCCTTAGATTTCTACTCTGAGAAATCAGTTGGTCAAGATTTTCAGGAAAACTTTAGAATATTAGAGAAAGTTCTTTAATACCGTGGATAGAGCTCTTAAATGCGGGGTTTATGGTCTTTATTTCACAATGATTCTCCAAATATTAAGAAAATTATCTTTAAAAACCTTACCTGAATCGAGACTTGTTGACATTTGTTGCCGTGCACTTTACCAAATAAGTCACGTGGGTTCTCCACCGTGATATTGTTATAAAAGAAGCAAATACGAATTTAGTTTTATATTAATGGAAAATATCATTGATTTTGAACTCCATATATATATACACTATATAGACCGTATTGATATTTATTACATACATATACATATAATAATAGTCAGCCATGATGATATTGTTGCTATTAATCGCAACAGACTTGCATATAAGCGTCATTTGTTATTAAAATGCGTGAACGACGGTAAGAGCCCAACGCCCATCGTAAATGAAATATCTTCTATATTCAGCAATATGTAGCCAGAAAATCCCAATTAACAGATTGTTTGATTGAGATTCATATTGTCCACCGAATCTTAAATGTATAATATATTTTCTATGCGTTTACGAGTTTTAATTATTTGATGTCCGTTGTTTTCAAAATCTTTCAGTTTAAATTAATAAGAGTTACATCGCATAGTGATATGGGTAACAAATAAATGCTTTTTTATAAGAATTGATTTCAATGCCTTATTTTTAATGTAACCAATTGTTTGACCATTGAATAGAACTACCTTTTGAAGCAAACTGAAGATATTTTCTAAATAAATCTACCAACGTTGATGCTAATTAATGCAATAACTACATAATTAATTCTATGCCGGACTCACACCCCAACTGGTCCGTTCTGTTCCGATGTAAATACAAATTGGCGGTCACTCAATCAATTCAAGCGTAGTCTAGGTAGTCATGAAATTGAACAGATCCATCCATTCTTTCACCCCAAAATTAACAGTTAATTTATGGTTTTTGAAGATAGCAAAAGCTCGAAATGGTTTCTGCTATCAAACATAAGCCTAGCAATCATGTTACCAGGTTTCTGTTCAAAGATTTAAAAAATCAATAAAAAGCAGGTTATCAGCATTCGTTATTTCCACGTTCATATTCAATAATCAGTGACAATGAGATGAGAATCAGAATAGTCTATTATATTTACCACCAACACAGTCATAGTGAAACAAAAGTGTTGTATTTGCGAATAACAATGTAAAAATAATCGGAAGTCCCATTAAAATGTTTATTTGTCACTTTCTATGAACGAATGGTATAGTATAAAAGGAAAAAGAAATGTCCACGCCAACTTGAGTATTGTTTATCGGACTTACCGCACCAATGTTTCAAATTTCTTCTATAGTGGTGTTTATAGTGATCTGCTCTTGCAAAATACGTAATATTAAAGACGAAAAATATTGTTAGGCGGAGATTAATACAATCTGGATAGTTCCACCGCCCTAAGAAGGAAATACTGCACTCTTTGCGACTTTCAAGCCAAAGCGGGTCGAAAAGGTATTTTTTACCTTAAATAAAAACATTTTAAACAGCACTGCAGCCGAATCAAGATATCTGCAAATATTTTATTTTTTTATTTGCTAAAATAATTTATCAAACTCCTAAAATCGAGCTTAATTACTGCGATGTCAAACTTATACAATACAACTAAATACTGTTAATCCCTTTGTGATAAAATGGATTTCTTGCAATTAATTCCAAATGAATTTCAAATAATGTTTGTGACTATAAATAATTATAAATAATAGGATTTTATACTAAATATAGCCAATATCAACAGAACTGTAAATGGAAATGTATCTATTATACTACATAATTAGATTATGCAATTAATGATTAAGATATAATTAAATGAGTCTAAAAAGTAGCGTGTTCAGTGATAATATTAAAAAAATATAATCAGTTCTCCAATAATATGACCTAAACCTAAAAGATGTTGTCATGGCCAGTCTGATGAAGAGTTATAAAGAAAGAAATGTGCAGTACTTTCTTAGTGTTTTCTGCTTGGCACAAAGACAGGCAAATGGACGTTTAACTGTCTAACATGTATTTATATGTCAATTTTGGACATGCAATCGTGCATTTTAAATAAAAAAAAAAAACATTTTGATTTCTATTGCTTCATCGCTTCTCCTAAACTTTCAAAAAATATCAAAATCAAATTGAGAAGGGAATCGAAATGATAAAAACAAAAGAAATATTTATTTTCCAAAATACAAAGCAAATGGAAATGCCTATAACTTTTCCCAGGAACAAAACATCTAACAGTATATACTGTTTTGGCAAATCTATTCTATACACAATTCTTATAATTCAAACATTGTTTGATCTTTTAACATATTTATTTAAATCATAAGTATAAAAATGTTATTCAATACAGTTGAAATAATCTGAGGGCCCTAACTCCTAAATGATTAAAGCGATTTCCATGGCTATCGAACTTGATCAAGATATTATGGTCACAAACATGTGTTAAAAGTTTGGTGAGGATTGGACAAACAGTTTTCAAGAATTAGATCGGAAACAATCTTCGGGACGTATTTTTCAAGTCTTTTTTTGCAAATAAAGGGCCGTAACTCCTAAATGACAAAAGCGATTTCCATGGCTATCGATCTTGATCAAGATATTATGGTCACAATCATGTATGTAAAGTTTGGTGAGGATTGGACACATACTTTTCAAGAATTAGATTGGAAACATATATTTTTGAAGTATTTTTGGCAAAAAAGGGCCGTAACTCCTAAATGACTAAAGCGATTTCCATGACTATCGAACTTGATCAAGATATTATGGTCACAAACATGTGTTTAAAGTTTGGTGAGGATTGGACAAACGGTTTTCAAGAATTAGATCGGAAACAATCTTCGGGAATTTTTGGCAAAAAAGGGCCGTAACTCCTAAATGACTAAAGCGATTTCCATGACTATCGAACTTGATCAAGATATTATGGTCACAAACATGTGTTTAAAGTTTGGTGAGGATTGGACAAACGGTTTTCAAGAATTAGATCGGAAACAATCTTCGGGACGTACGTACGTACGTACGTACGTACGGACAAGGGCAACCCTATATGCCGCCACTTTGTGGGGGCATAATAAAATTAGTAATGACTTACATATGTAGCCTTTTATTATTTATACTCTAAATTGTTTACTGCTTACACTGCTTCCATTTCTTTTCGTAAAAATATGTTTTACTGTCATACATATTCCTGGTATATCTTACACTGGCAGTGGTCGAAATTAACACAAGCCCGCAATCCCTGCACTGGTAAAATGTCTTCCGGGCATGCTCAAATTCTGAATTTTATATAGCAGGGCTTGTTCGAAATTTGATGCCAAGCTATAGTATATGAATTCGGGCTTGTTCATCCAAAAGTCTAATATCAATGATTGCACTGGTCCGATAGATCGAAACAGAATATATTTAAAAAATAACTAGTTAGTAGTTATAATAAAACAACTATTGTAAATTTATGTAAATTTTTGGTACAGGCAAATAATGGAAGAAACCTATTAATCAATGATATTGTTTAAGTCGTAACCGTAGAATCACTGTCGTGACCACTAATCATCTGCATTTCCATAATATAATTATAAACAGATTCTTATATCTATTATTATCAATATTGTTATACGTGAACATTCTCCATATTTCTTGAGCTATCTTGAATTGTTATTGATATTGGCTACCTTGTAACGATGATCTCACGCATAAATATTTTGTTTAATTGTATATATTTGTTTGACGAGATGCTTTGTTGCATAAGTCGAAATAAACTTCTGTTCTGTTCTGTTGTACGGAGTATGAGCTTAAGAATAGAACTCGGAGAGGGGTTGGGCTTTTTAAATGTCATTTACCAACTTCAATGCAGTTGTTTTTGACAAACAATATGTAAATATTAAATAACGTTTTTTTGAAACATGTATGAATATGTTTTTTCCCATTAGTTTTCCTTAAGTAAAGACTGAAATGAAGATTTACAGTTTTAAAGTCCAAAAAACTCGAGACGTTTGTTAATATTGACCCTGTACTCCTTTCCCATCATTTATTGAAACTTGACAAGTTTTATTGAATCATTTTTACCTGGTAAGTAGCCTAGAAATCCCTGTCATAATATTTACGAGTGCAAAGTGAATGCACATTTTAAACACATGAATAGCCATATATATGAAATATTTGTCAAAACTACGGAAATAACACAACAGACGACAACAATCAACTGTTTAGCATATTTGGTGCCATACTAGATTTTCCCAATCATTGTTATTCATTTCAACTGTAGGAAATAGGTCTTTCTCACTATTGCAACTGTCTCTATTTTTATATGTATTTGATAAGGAAATAGCTGGTTTACATTCATGAAAATGAAAATATATGATTATGAATTCTCCATATAGTTAGGAATTTTGAAGAGAGCTGTTTGGAAAATGAATAACGTGCAAATTGTTATTGATAACAAAATTAAAATTAAAAAAAATACGAAAGTGAAATTGAAACAAACTTCAATCCAAATAGGCTGATTTCAGTATAAATATATTTTATAAAATTGGTTTAATCTGTATCAAATAAGATTTTTTGGATAACCATGCATCAAATTGAAGTAATTGAATAAACTCGGTACCAAATGGGAGTTATTATCTTTTAAAAATTATTATTTTAAGATGAATGACATTGAGTTTAAACTGGATCAATAACTCGATATACATTAACATAGTTTTTTTTTAATTTCTGCAATCCAATAAAGTGAACATGATTTTTATATTGAAATAAATACTCACTAAATTAAAACCATATATTTGGAAATAATCTAAAATCACTCTTGCATTACATTATTTGAAAATAATACCAATGCTAATTGTGTATTTTCACGTAATTTTTGACTTTTGTAAACTTATCGGACGAAATGAAAAAATTAAATGACTTGTTTGATGATTTTTCGGATGATTATATTACAAGGCATTATTGTAAAAAGGGAATGCTCTTAAATATTTATTTATTCAATCAAATCAAAAGAAACCTGTACCTGTAATTCATTCTTCATTGACCTAGCCACATGGTTAATTACGTGTTACAGACCTATCAACATATTTATACAACATATCTAGTATCAGAGTAAACACCCAAACTGAAAAAAATATTTCTTGGCAAACTTATTAATATATGTTTATACACTATCTACACTCGAAATATGCTTGTCAGCAAATCTATGCTTTCATTGACTCATTCTTCAAACACTTTGTTCAATATTATTCGGTTTTACAATAATGTGATGCAAAGTTATAGTGTAGAAAATTTAATGTTTATTCGTTATATGCTGTTCGAAAATCAACACCATCAACCCCTTCTTTATATACGCCGTTACCTCGTATTGTTTACTAAGGAATCGCAGTGTCCATCCATTTGTTCGTACGTCTATCTGCATGTCCGTCTATACGTCCGTCCGTCCATTTGTTTGTCAGTCCGTCTGTTTGGAAGGGCACTTTCAAACTAATTTGAATAAAAACCAATTCCAATAACGTGCGATGCGTTCTAGATAAAAGATGGATGTTGGTGTCAATGTATAACGAAGTTGTCTCAATTATTTTAACTGATGTTTGTTATTCAAACTTTCAAACAAGTTGTACCCAAGGGTAATATTACATATAGAACTAATTTCAGTATTACAGTCATAAATCATTGACTTCATTCGAGGTATAGGTTCGTTAGTTATATCTGATATATAATTAGATCCAATAAAGATCTATTTTGAAACCCATTTTAGTTATATTTAATCCGTCTACGATCCACTTAAGACCAAATTTAAAACCACCCTTAATTATTTTTATCCGTCTAAGATCCACTTTAGACCAATTTTTAAAAACCACCCTTAATCATGTTTAAATCCGCCTTATATCCCCTTAAGACCAATATTTAAATACCACCCTTAATCATGTTTAAATCCGCCTTATATCCACTTAAGACCAATATTTAAAAACCACCCTTAATCATGATTAAACCCGCCTTATATCCACTTAAGACCAATATTTAAAAACCACCCTTAATCATGTTTAAATCCGCCTTATATCCACTTTAGACCAATATTTAAAAAAAACACTCTTAATCATGTTTAAATCCGCCTTATATCCACTTTAGACCAATATTTAAATACCACCCTTAATTATGTTTAAATCCGCCTTATATCCACTTTTGACCAATATTTAAAATCACCTTTAATAATGTTTAATTGGTTTAAGATCCAGTTAAGACCAATATTGAAAACCACTCTTGGCAATGTTTAAGCACGTCTTAGATCTAGTTAAGATCAAAATTGAATACCACCCGAGAAAATGTTTAAATCAGTCTTTGATCCAATTAATACCAACCTTTAATACCATACATGGTAATGTTGAAACAGTTTCATTTAGCTGAAGATATTAACTGAGGCTTTAGGGGTTTACTTCTCTTCTAAAGTCACTTGGAGGGAAGGTTATTTAGAACAATTTATTTGAAATCGGATATATTTATTGGATAAACAAGAAAACTGTTTTAATCAATAGGGATAATAATTATGTTAATTTGATAATAATCCGCTAAATAAAAATAAAAAGTTCGTCATAGAAAGTGTACATTTTTTTTGTTATTACGTATGTTTTTAGGTTACTACGTATGTTTTTAGGTTATTACGTATGTTTTTATGTATGTTTTTAGGTTATTACGTATGTTTTTATGTATGTTTTTAGGTTATTACGTATGTTTTTAAGTTATTACGTATGTCATGTTTAACAAATGTGTTAAATCAATTTGTTAGTAAAGTATTAATAAGGACCTCGTAAGTTATCTATATGGCTTCGCCTATTATATTAATAATTTAAAAATAGAAGCATTTACTGTTATAACATTTGTTTAATAAAGCTTCACAAGTATCTTCTGTTATTTACTGAATTATTATATTTTAAGCACAACTGATTTTGTGGTCGATGTTGGTATCAAACAGTCCACGATTTACCTATATCTCACTGGCACCTTTTGTGACTCGAATACAACATACAGATTTTACTTTAATATGTAAACAAAATAGTTTGTTTCGATAATGGCAGTACAGACGTCAACATATACGTAAATTATATTCAGCATAATTTAAGAGCCCACACTAATACAATGAAGCAATAATTGAAAGGAAGAAACCCCACTGGAAAAATGACAACCATAAAGGCACGGTAATGGTGTTCCAGTAAGCCTTTAATGTTCATTTCCTTAAGCCATAATGTAGAATAAATTGACGAGTATTTCATTTTTTAGAATTCTTCAAAAAAAAGAAATGTTTACATGTATGAATAACAGATCATCATTTTTCTACGATACATTCATCGGCGTTTAATGAATTATTTAAAAAGAAAGAAACATAGTTCGCTATGAAATATTTAATCTAATTTAACGCAAAAACTTCAATCCAATTATGTTATGCTAGTCCGTCCAAATAAGTTTGAATAGTAACCAGACGAAGGCATATTGCGATATCTAGATAGGCTTGACGGATTCAATATGAAGTTATACTACGCCCGTCTTCAAACTAGATGAAGGCATATTACGTATGTCTAGATTATATTGAAGTTATATAACGTTTAACTAATGGAGTCATATTTTGTCCGCTATTTTGTCCGCCATATTGGATTTTTGCATTTTATTAATTTTCTAAAATATTCAATATATCATAATCTTTCAGAATATGTATACTTTCCAATATTTCTTTTTGACACGGACATCTCATTTTAATGAAATGCAAGATTGCAAAAATAACGGTGCCATTTTTAGGCAGTCCTCATATAGAGCTTGTGATACAAAAAAGGGCAATTTTTCAGGGACTTAAATGCTTATAACTTTGCTTCTACTGGGAACTTTTTGAACAAATACAATTTTTCATGTTTGTTTAAATGTCCTTTTTTCAGTAGCACAAGTTTAAACCTTTTTTTTTTTAACTATTTCACTGAATCCCCTACGACTAGAGTGATTGTATGATTTTAAACAATCAAATTGATTAAACTGTTAAACATATAAGTTCCCAATCATTACCATTCAGATTGCGTTTGATTCACATTTTGTCAAACCAATATAAATTTTGTATTTTCTGCGGACGCTTAGATGTGGCTTAACTATTTGGAGAAAATATAAACTATAAATGACGTTTTTGATGATTTGATGAACTTGTTATATTCAAAATAGCATTATTGTTGAAAGGGAATTTACCGACCTTTTTTTTGGATTTTTAAAAAGTACCCATACTATTTACAAATTCAAAAAACTTTAACTGTTATTCATTCTTCATTAAACCAGCCACAATGAGTAAAGTTCTTGTTGGCAAACCAAAATCAATTATTTTAACACACTATCTGGTATAAGCGTAAAGGCACATTCTTAATATGATATTTGTTGTCTAAGTAAAATTCGGTGAATGCCCATTAGGCGAGTGCTCTAATAAGTGTTAGTCATATCGTGTTTTGGGGGCAGAGTATTCAGACAAAATGTTACCCTGGCTAGAGCTACTGTGGTTCTTTCAAGTGCACCCGTATTTGGCACAGGACGCCCATTGAGTGTCCCACTCAATTATTTCGTTATATTATACCTCACATAAATGTGCCCCTTCTTTGTATATATAAACTCGATCGGTCCGTATATCACTGTATGTTGATCAAAATCCAGTTTAATGACGTCAGCGGTCCATATTATATTTTTGGCCGGTCCGGACCTCGCCAAAATGTAATATGGACCGCTGACGTCATACAATTGGTAAGTGCTGCTTGCTATTTTCACAACGGTGAAAACTTGTCGCAAGTAAACATTATTAGCTTTGTTCAATAAAACATTTAAATTGCTTTAAAAATATTGAATGGTAATGAAAAATCTTTGGTATAATATAAGAAATATACGCTTATTTTGTCAGTATTTAAGCACATGTATACTTTTAATACAAAGAAGAAACGCCTCTGTGTTTTCCTTCTTCAGGAAGTCAACCTCTAAGCGTCTTCTAGGTAGTCACAATGTCCGTCCGCATGTTCGTCGGTCTGTGTGATGTGTCCGTCCGTCAGTCTGCTCGTCCATTTGCTTGTGCTTCCGTTCGTCTGTGTTTACGTCTGCTTTTTTGTCCGTCTCTTTGGCAGTTCGAATGCGTTTCCGCCAGCCACTACATTTTATCAACTATTACTTAATTTTATTTGATATTTATCAAACCTCTTTGCAATATACAATTGTTCAAAGTTGTTTGCGCAATTCTTCGATTTTTTTTCAACTATTTGTCAATGTTTAAACGTACATTTTTAATCAAACACAGCATCTTGTAACGGAATGCCTCTTAATGAGCGTATGTGTAAACCTGATTAAAAAAGACGGGCGTTCTCGAAGTAATATTAAACAATAATTGTTTTGTTCTAAACGGAGTTAATATCTGAACTATTGATCCATATATATATATAGAACGTTGTATGCTAATTAATAGTATCAAATTAGATATATCAATTTACGTTTTCAAACATTATTTCAATCCATTAGAATGAGTTTTAGATTGAATATAACGATAAAATGCCGAAGCGTACTCTTAGCGAAACGTACTCTTAGCGAAACAACGACATTCTAGCCCCGGAAAACTTCAAAGGTTTCCCTTGTGTCGTATAGGAATTCTCAAACTCTACATGAATCTCTGAGGCAGCGTTGTCAACAAAAACGAGGGGAAGCGAGTGATTTGGAACATTTTTTCATATAATTGAATGGGGAAGTCACTTAGAAATTGCATTGAAATTGGACACGGCCTTAATTAAATCACTTCCGGGACGTCGCAAACCGGAATGTTTTCATCACATCTAGTATATAAACGTCGATACTAAAGTTCAGAAATACTGTTTTGTTTTAATTTAGTGAGTCATACAAAGTGTTCCTGTTATATGGTCTGCCGTTTGCCGATCATCGTCATACTATCAATCGGCGATCTACATTTAACGCCGGCGCCGCTGAAAGTGATATAATAAAAGTTATTTTATACGATTCCCTATATGTTCCATCGTATGCAAGCGTTCGATACCATTTTATAGTTGGTCTTTGACTGTTAAAATCGGGGTATACCCCCTGCGGTATTGATTTTTCCGATTGTTATTTGTAAATAAGAATGTGTTTTTAGCTACTAAATCCTATCCGGGTGGATACGGTTCCATGTCCAAGTCATCAGGCCATTCTTAATATCTTTAAAGATGCTATAAACACTTGACTATTTTGGGAAAATTAGCATACCACTTGCCTTTAAAAGTGTATGTGAAGGTTTTACTATAGCTATTTATGTTACAATTTCTTTAATGTTAACCATATTTGTTTTATATTTAAATAATGAACTTCATATAAACTTGCAAACAAGATATGTATATCTGAGGTCTTATTTTAAAGACAAGTAAAATTACATAACATAATTTGTTATGATTTACATGCAGATTTCTTATATATTAACTGCAAGGCCTCATTTATGCATTTGTAAAACAAGTAATTGATATGCAAATCATTTAAAATTGTAGATTTTATCCATTTATAGATAAGGAAATCTGTTATTTTGAAATAAATGTTGCTTCTTTTTTGATTGACTAAAATCCAATAAGTATAAGTAGAACTCTTAACGAAGCATTCGCCTGATCTTTGTGCGAGCATCAACAAACTCAACCGTCACCTGGTACATGACACGACACTGAACTACTGTGTTGCGTGCACTATTATGGTATGTATGTGTCCACATTATAACGGCATGTTGGTTAGTTTATATAATACATGTAATTTATTCTAAGAATTGTTGATTAGATTTTTCATTCATGATTTCCAGTTTCTTAAGGCTGACACGCTAGCAGATTTTGTTACATAAATTAAATACAAATTTATGTACAAATGCTGGATTTAAAGCGCACTTGTTAACTACATTTTGGTAGTATGTAATATATAATGCATAATAAAGTATTACACTTTTAGATATGCTTTTTTAAAATAAATATCATGACTGAAATGTCCTTTTCAAACTTTGCTTGTCTATAAATCATAAACACATATTAATACAAAAAGCAGCCTGTACATATTTTACATTTAACACCCACACCGTTTTACAATGTAAAAGTATATTGTTCCCAGTTAATACTTATCTTCTTGTTTTGAGATGCTTAAATCGTATAAAGTTCAGTAAATTTATCCCCTTATGTTTAATGAAATACCTTTTATTAGATTAATTGGTTTTAACCTATCATACATGTTCCTATTAAACCGGAACAGACTTTGAGATCAGATAAATGTATTTTCTTAGGCTAAGCCAGCTTCAATTTTAGAACATTTGTAGCAGCAAGTTAATGATTTAAAGCTGCACTATCACAGATTGAACGTTTTGACATTTTTATTTTTATTTTTTGTCCTGGAACGAGCAATTATTTTTGAAAATCCATGGAAACCAGTTGTATAAGACTGCTGACAAAAAATAGATCGCAGATTTTTTATATTTGAGTTCAGAAATTGATGTTTTATGTATTTTTCTTAAACTGTTAGTCCATAAAACATTAATTTTCGAACAGAAATATGAAAATCTACGATCTGATTTTTTGTCAGCAATCTTATATCATTTGTTTGCAGATATCTACGCAAAAATTTGCTCTTTCCAAGACAAAAAATAAACAAGTTGTAAAAACGGTAAATCTGTGAGAGTGCAGTTTTAATGACACTTATCAAGTCCAAGATATGTATCCTGTTGTCAAAAACATAGTATTTAAGATGATGCTCAAGTCCAGCAAACCCTGTCCTGTACGTATTTGCTTTCAATATATAAGGACGTCATTATTAAAAGGTTCATCTCCATTATTCAGGTTTGTTGCCATTTATTTTGTATAATTTCAATAACTAAATTGTATTCAATCCAGTATATTTTAGCAAAGATCTTTTAGCTATAAAGGGTTGACTACTTTGTTGAACTGATTGTTAAAAACAACCTCATGTTGGCACTCTCCTTATCCACACTCAACACTAACGGCATAACATTTCAAGCGTTAACAAAATCGTTAAACAGAACAAACTCTATTATAAAACATCAACAAATGTTAAAGTGATTTAAGACATTGAAAAATTGCCTGATCGGTTGTACCGGAAACCGTTTTCTCCATTGCCGGATAAAGAAAGAAAAAAACATATGCTGTTTTACAAATAACTATCAGAAAAGTGATTACCACAGAGGTTATACACCCGATTTATACAGTTAAAGAAAAACTATCAAATGGTAACGAACGTATGTATAAAATGGAACTATACAGGGAATTAGTTTTGCGTATGAAATAACTTTTATTATGCCACTTTAGCGGCTCCGGCGTAAACTCTAGAACGCCGATTGATAGTATGACTATAATCGGCAAACGGCAAACCATGTAACAGCAACTTTTTGTCTGATCCACTTACTTAATACACAACAGTATTTCTGTCAGTTTAATGAATGCAAACTAGTTTCGATTTTTACATTCTAGATGTAATTAAAACATACCGGATTTCTCCGCTGTTTTTGATCATGCAAGATTGCTTTGTTAAGACATTTACTACATTTATTATTAAGAAGATTCATATCCTATGGCTTTATAATCACTTTAAAAGAAAGAAAAACAAGAACAATTAACTGCAAAATCTAAACAAAACAAAGAAATTAAACACATGCTAGTTTGTATCCGATATCAATACATAAACACTTTAATTAGAACTTCAAAAAGAAAAGAAAACATATTTGAGCCAGCTAGACTCAATAATTGGTTCTACAGTTTGGCTAATGAAATCAAACATTAAAGATATACTGGAACATCATTGCGATGGCTTTATGGTCGTCATGGGAGCTCCAACATTTCGTTAACACATGCAAAAACCATGCGATAACAAGAGTTAATTTTGCATGATTATTATATAGCTTATATATTTATTATATTGATGTACCTCGGCACAGTGTTCTTATTGTTAATAGACTTATCATTAAGTATGTGTATAGTATTCCCTGATTGTTATAAATATTGACTTCTTATATTGGCCGCAATTCAGTTCAAAATACTTACCGCACTCCATTTAGAGCATGTTGTCATTCGGAGGGATAAGATAATTATCATAAACTGACTCTATTCCATATCATAAAGCTATTCTTTATTATTATTTGTTATTAATATTCTCTAATATTAGATCATTCTTTACATCAGTAGCGTACTTTTTTAGATTGCTGTCATTCATTTCTTCAAACGTTCTTTTTTGTGGCGGTCACATGACGGCCACTCCATTTGTTGGCACTGTCATCGTTTTGATTGGCTACGTTTCACGTGGCATTGCCTTCATTTTGTAAGTATCGTTCAATTGCTGCGCAAGTATAAAAGCGCCATGAAATTCGTTGACATTGAGTCTGAGGGAAGCATTTATTTAGGGCAGAACTACGTTATGTTTGTTAGGTAAAGTAACAAAGCTGAGTTTTCAGTGAAATAATAAAGATAGTAGAGCATGTTAATACGACTTACATACTTTACTACTTGTACTGAAGTGTTTTGAAGTTACAATATTGGATACAGTAAATTATTATGAATCATATTGCAATTTGTAATGAGGTATGCATTTGAGTAAACAGAGACTAAAAGTGGAGGGGGTATAACATAAATTCTTACATATTTTAAAATACCTATAATATAACTTCTTTTGACAAATGATGTATGCCTGATTGTGGGTTAAAATATTTGTAACAGTCACCGCAATTTTGACCATATTACCCCTGTTGTAGCATTTTAACCAAAAAAAAATAATACTAGTAGTATTTTCTGAGTCTGAGTCTTAAACTCATTCTCAGGATATTAGTGAGAACGGGTCCGGATCTAAAACGGATTTAAACATTAGCAAGAGCAATTATTAAGTTGGATATTATACGTATTGCCATTAAACGTGGGTTATTTGCATACATATTATGTTTAAATGTTTGGCTACTGAGCTTGTTTCTGTAGTTTTTCACATAAGTATTGAACATTAGAAATAGTGATTTTTAATGTTGATCTTCATTGAGTCTAAGACGGATTGATGGAATGCACATTACCAATTTTGGTCTTAATTGGATCTAAGCGGATATCGAGTTACAACTAACGGACCAATATCGTGAATGAAGTCAATGATTTATTGCCGTTATATTGCCATTGGTTGCATATATAATACCTCTTCTTGGGACTTGTTATTATTTTTGTTCATCAAAAGTTTTCTGTTGAATCGTTTGGTATGGCATTATTCATATTGTGAGGACAATATTTAAAACGCGATACTATTTGAATTTGAAAAATCGAGATATTTCATGTTGACATTTGTTATAAATACATTATTATTTAGAATAAAAATCACTTATTAAAATACGCGGCGAGACTACTTTTGCATGCGTTGACACCAACATCCATTATCTACACTACATTGCTTTTATTGGAGTAGAATTAAGTTTTTGTGAAATAAATTGTCACGTATTATTATTTCACTGACTAAGAGAATTATATCTGATTACGTCATTTAAACTTTAGCAAAGACGTTCGGTGACTAATTATAGAAGTTGGTCAGTGTTTAGCATTAAATTATTTTTCTGTTTATAACCAGGGTTTTTCGTTCAAGATGAACACCAATACAGTCCAAGCTAGCAGTAATCTCACCCAAAATATGTATGCAGCTGAAGAATACACGGATGCCCTTGTCTCAAAAGCTCCCGCGTGGGCATCATTACTTCTGACGTCATTTCTTGTGACGTCATTTTGTTTAGGGATCGCAGGAAACAGCGTAGTTTTATTAGCTAATCGAAAAATCTCACAGCCGACTGTTACAGATTGGACAATATTTTATTTAGCTATCTCCGATTTACTGTCATTACTAATATGTGCTCCGAGTTTTGTGATGGAAAACCATTTGTTGTGGAATATGTACATGCCTTCTGTAATATGTAAAATACATTACATAGTGCTAATGGTAAGCTTCTGTTTTGCAAGCACGCTTACTGGTCTGACTGCATTTGTTAGGGAAAGAAAAACAACCAAAGGGAAGGACTTATTCACGACAAAACAAGTTTCGTACCTGTATATCACGATACTATTGGTTTGTGTTCTATTATCTCTTTTTGCCATAGTAAACAGGAAGAATGATCGTTGGGGTTATTGTGTAGCTGACAAGGAAAGTCAAACCATCAAGTACCTCAATGCTGGCTACATTTTCATCACATTTCTAACAAGTACAGTGGTAATTGTTTGCTATACAAGAATAGTATTGTTTTTTCGACGTCACATGAAACACATGGATTTATCTACATCATTTACTAGAAGCAACAGGCGACTAATGAGAACTAACAAACTGATGGGTCTCGTGGCTTTAGTGTTTGTTTTGTCATACACTATACCCACTTTGATGCAGTTGTTTATACTTTTAATAAAGACAGATTCAATCGCATGGAACACTTCAGTTTTTTTGCTGTCGAGACTGTACTTCATTAACAACTTCGCTAATCCCTACTTGTACTTCGCCCTGTCGCCATCCTTCAGAATAAGAGTGATCCATTTATTTGCTTGTTTGTCAAAAAAACATGAAGAGCAATCTGAAGAAAGTACATGGATACCTTGATTTGTGCGAATATACTATAAATGCATATTTGACTATGTTACTTAAGTGAGTGTTCAACTATCTAAGATAGTCTTGTTTTGGGGGTTTATAAGATAACACGTATCAAAATAAATCTTGTTTTATCTATGTTGCACTAATACGATTGACGATAAATATCATTTTTACTTCATGTGGTTATTATGCTTGAGGATGATGTGAATGTATTTATTTACCGCAACTTGCAATATATTAAGAAAACGCTCACATTTGTTTTAAGTATAACATTAATATTGTATTAAACGATGTAATACATGAGTCAAATAATTAATTGAATGGATTATGTGCAGATATTATTATCGTTACACAGTATTTGCTTTAAAATAATGTCAAAATAAAATAACAAGTCCTGTTTTGCCATTTAAAAAATCACTGTAAATGCATACGTGTATAGGAAAAGAATATGCCAATAAGTAGTGATCTGCATGAAGCTATACTTATTGTTACAAGTATGCCTTTCATTGAAAGTAGAGACATTATACAATGTGACTATATTGTTTGTAGAAGTGTTCTGTATGATAATAACAAGCTTAACTTTGATCAACATCGCAATAACAATGCTATGGCATTTCTATTGTGGTCTGGAGACCTTGTATTTCAACACATCTATGTTGTGTTTATGTTAACTGAACTGTTTCCTTTTTATTGATAAATGAGCCATTTTTCATTCGTGTGATTACTGTTTGTATTAGACACTGAATTCATCGTTTTATGACTACTGTTTGAAATTTGTTTGCATTTGTGTTTGTATTTATCGTTATATGAGGACTTTTTGCATTAGTGTATGTATTTATCATTATGTGTTATCAGTGATTAATATTTTCCATAAATGCATTATGTACGAGGTAGTTGAAGATTTATCACTCAAAATTTATGTTTGTTATACATGTGTATGTATTGATTTTGAATAAGAGTGTCACTTTTATAGTTAATTAATGTTCTTTGAAGATAGCGAAAGCTCGACATGATATCTAGTTTCAAACACTCGAGCCAATTACTTACGTTACCAAGTTTTTGTTCGAAGATTTCAAAGTTTCAACAAAATCAGGTTATCAGCGTTCGTTATTTCCACGTTCATATTGAATATTAAGTGAAAATGATATATATATATATATATATATATATATATATATATATATATCAGAATAGTCAGTTATATTTACCACCAACACAGGCATTGTCAAACAAAAGTGTGGTATTTGCGAATAACAATGTAAAAAAAAATCGGAATCCCCATTACAATGTTTACTTTTGACCTTCAATAAACAAATGGTATAGTAAAAAATAAAAAGGAAATGTCCACGCCAGTTTGAGGTATTGCTTATCGGACTTACCGCAGCAATATTGTAAATTTCGTCTTCTATTGGTGTTTATATTTGCTCTTGCAAAAGTCGTAATTTTAAAATTCACTTTAGGTTTGTCGAATTTTAAAACACAAACAACAGGACAATGATATCTTGTAAGATCAGGAATAAATGGGTCAGCAACAAAACTTGTAATAATATTAGTTGGTGTTTTTACAAATATAAGATCAATAAGTGAGCATGACCTTTCGGTGAAGTGAGTTGGTGAGTCAATCAGTTGGTGAGCGTTGTATGACGTTATAAGCCGAGATATTTTGTTTGAGACAGACAATTGTACATCTATATTAAAGTCACCGGCTACTACGATGTTTGCACAATTTTTGTTAAAAGCCTGGTCTATACTCTGCTCGAGCAGAACCCAATAGTAATTGTTAGCATCTGGTGGTCTGTAAAAACCACCAACAAGTAATTTACGATTATTGACTTTGAGTTCAAGCCATAGAGCTTCCAGACCATTTATGCTCAGGTCTTGTCGAATTAAAGCATGGATTCCTTGTCTAATATATATGGCTATACCGCCCCCATGTCTACCGACACGATCGCAACGAAATGGTAGGGAGAAATTTGGAATTATTAAATCGTTGTCAGAAACTCGATCAGATAACCATGTTTCCGTGAAAATCAATACATCATATGGTTGGGCTTCTATCTCAAGAATGTCAATTTTAGGTTTAAGACTTTGGATATTTAAGTGCATAATGCTTAACCCCTTATTAAGACAATGAGCATATGATAAAGAAGATGTGTTTGCAGAAACATTACTTTCGGATGGACCGGGGTTTGGGTGAATATCGCCTGAAATGAGGACTAACATTGCTAACAGAAACACAAGCGAATATATACAGTGTGACAGAGAGAGTACATGTACCAATCGAGAATACCAAAACTCTAAGGCCTTCTGACTAACTAATTCGTATTTAAGGTGGATGATATATATCCACAATAAATAAAAAGGCCATGTGTGTAACGGTTTGGCTGATGCTGGATGGAGACATACACGGAGGCATAAAGTACGAACAGGGGCAGTAATACAATCCTGTTACAGCCAATGCAGTATTGTTTTGTTTTCATGCTTGATTTACTGCCCCTGTTCTTATATGTTAAGAAACATGAGTCAGACGTTATATCTTTTAAAGGCTGATGTAAGCGGAAAACGTTCGAACTATGTAATATTACAATATCACCGTATTTTTTGTTTCGTTTCTCATAATTTTCAAACACATTGATATAATACGTAAGAAGAAAACACAATAACGATAAAGTGATACAAAACTAAATTCCTGGATGAGATTTCGTTCGTCAACAAACTATGAGGACTATACAATGCACTTGCAGTTTTATTTTAAAGCAGTTTAACAGCGAACCGGTCTAAGTTAAACACCTTATTGACTTATTTAAGAATTGATACCAGCAAAGAATTTGAACATATCAACGTAAGCGAGATAATTTCAATAAAACAATGCAAATTTCAGTTACAAACAATAATAGTTATATTAAAGGGACTGTGTCACAGATTGGCACCAAAAAAGGTTTTTTTCTGTAACGAATCTCAGGACAATTATCTAATAGAATGTGTTACGCTTTGATACCATAATTGTAAAAAAACGTACCAAAATGTTAAAAAAAATGTGTCGGAGTCCAGGTTCGAACCCGCGTCGCCAAAATTGTAGTATAATGTCTTACCTACTGTGCTATAGAGGCTTATTCTAATCGGGTGACATAATTAAGCTATACACCTACCTCGGTAATATCGCGTGATAACACCGACTAGCCAATCACGCATAAGGAATGAATTCTACCTGGTAGACATACCCAGTAATCTTTTTTAATGGAAAAATACGAAATAACTGCTAAACTTAAATAAATTGTAAACTATGTGGTACTACAGTTAGTAAGTTTCAATGCATTGTACACATCGATGCCAAGTTTATGTCAGTTTTCGACATTTTTCTTTTCTTTTTTCGCTATTTCTATCATACGTGAGACAGCCCCTTTAAGTCCACCATAACTCATGTCGACAGAATATTGGTCCAAATATCGGCAAGACAAGGATCAACAATTAATGGCCTACACTAACAGCCCACGGTGTTCATTTATCGTTTGGCACATACGAGCGTATTTTGAATATTTTCTTTTACTTTAGATTTACTTCAGTTTAGCAAAGGTTGAAATTAATGTTGAAGGTTTTTTTTTATCCATTATGGCGCTTTTGATTATTGCACATATGCAATTACATATATCATTTTTATATAATTATTCTTATCAGGTGTGTCCTTACTTTCTGCACTAGGGGTATAATCAGTTTATTCAGATGATCGAGGCGATCAATGCAAGATTTAATGATCTGCTTAAAAAGGAGAAATTTAATATCTTAAGACAATCCTAAATTTTATCAAAATAATATCCGAATCACTGAAGAACTTATAAGAACCTAAAATCTGCAATAAGATATTATGATGTAACTGAAAGGGATTCTCTCGGAATTTCGTTTACGAAATGGCGTGAGGAGCAAAATGTATTCACTGATAGCATTGAAAGAAGTGTACTAGTGTCATTTGCGCATGCGGCATCATTCAAATAAATCCGAATTGAATTAACCGCCTATGCAACTTAACGACTATGAATTAAGAACAACATCAATATTTGATCCAATAATGCATCATAGTGCATACATAAATACACTGCTTTTAAATAATGACGGATAGTAGAGTTAGAGTTAATCTCATTTCGGATGATAAATGCAGTTTAAATATAACAAAACAATAATTGTGTTATTTCGTATTCCGCAAATAATGAACTATAACCTGCATCTTTGTTTCCTAAGTATCGTAAGTATTGAAATTCGCAATTGATTTTCTGTACGATGAAATTGTCGTTCATTTGGCATGAACCGGTCGACCTTTCGTGACCTCGGTACCAGTAGGCGGAGTTTCAGAAGAAAGACCTGGGTCATGCATGTATAAAACACTGATGAAAAAAAATAAACGCAAAAATCATTAAACCAAATTTATCATCACAAAAAATAAAAGTAATGAAAAGGGAAATATAAATATAAGAATTGGTTTAATCCTGAAATATACCATAGGCGTTTAGCTAGGTGTTAAAAAGGACATGGTGCTGCAAAAGAGGGAGAGGTTGCTAAGGGAGAAAAGAACACACTGGTATTAGGTTTCAAATATGTAAAGTTTGAATGTATTTATATAATCATATTATAAGTTACAGTCAAAACAAAAGAAATATTTGACAGTCTGAAGCCTTTCATTCTTTGAATGCAAAATGGTGGCCATGGTGGTCTTCGCAAACAAAATTACGATAAAACAAATAATAGAGAAGGTCGGGAAGCCGGAAACAATACTGTCTTTTATCACGCTTTATCAAAGGGGCGAATCCAGGAATTGACGTAAGAGGGGGGGGGGGGGGGTAACTTAGGGGCACAACCTAAGGCATTCGTCCCTTCCTCAGAACCAACTTTATTTATTTAAATGTTGGGAGGGGTTTCGGGGGTACTTTACATTTATGTTACAATTTCTAGTCCAAAATGGTTCATTTTGAGCATATTTAAATACTTTTTTTTCTCTGATATTGACAAAAAAAGCAAACTTGTACGATTTCAGGGGGAGGCGGGCGCCGGGTGCGCCCCCTTGGACCCGCTAGTGTATCATAAATAGTTCGATGTTGTTTGTTTATTGTTTGTGTGTTTTTCTCTGTTGTTTTGCTCATATCGAAATAAAAAAGGAGATGTATATATTCAAAGTATATATGTGTAATAGGTGTTTATTTATGCTTTGCATAATGTCACTATTTGCGGTTTCATGTTCTGCCGACATTATCACATGTATCAGAAGATAACTTTACTATTTATTCACAAAATAAAATGAAACATGACGCAGGTTATGCCGCTTACATAGCCCTGCCTTCGGTTTTTTACTGCAATTTGATTGAGAGTTTACCTTCTTAACTAAGACACTTCGACAAACATTTCCACAAAACCACCGCCTAACGAAGCACTGTCAAAACATTATTTTGGAAACAGGTTTGTCATAGAAACTAATCACATAATCAAACTCCGGTAATAAAACGAATGCGGTGCTCTTTAAGCGGCATAGATTGTCCTTAGTTTCATTTAAAATGATGAAGAAAAAGAAAAGCTATCTTTGTTTTAAGTCGTCATTCGAAGCAAAATGTTGCCTTCCGACGTAGCATTTGTGACGTAATTTATCACGTTGTATGCACACACTGCTTTTGATTAATAAAAGATCATCGGTTGCCTCATGTTAAAGTTCCTGTTCCTGTTGTAATTTTCCATCCTTAATAATGCATATGTCGTGATCAAAAGCAAATGGAAACCTTTTGCGATAAAACCTGACACTTCATTTTGAACAAACAGATTGAACAAAAAATGCTTAACTCTAAAGCTTTCCAGCGAATAAACAATGATTGGCAGAGAGATGTTTTATTAATTTAAAAAGACAAATGTATGCGCGACTATACACATTGTAGCAAGCAAAAGGTACTGTCAAAGCTCATTAAACATATTCAATGTTATAGAAGGGTTGCTTAAAACATTACCATTAATCATTGTAATTGTGTTAAGGGCAACTCAGTTCATCAAATGTTCATATTAAGGTTAAAGATGCACTCTTACTCCCAAATAAGATTTACCACTATTGTTTTTATATTCCAAAAAGGATGAATAAATGTCGAAAACAATGGTTCTTATGAAGGATACTAAGTTTAATCTGAAAGAAATGTGCATAAAACACAGTATTTCTTTTAGCATTCACAAATCATTTAATATTTTTGCGCTTTCTGTTATTCAATACTGGGTTACAATCTTGTTATCAGTAATCAATATTTTCTATAAATGCATTATTTAGTAAGTAGTTAAAGGTTTATCAGTCAAAATCTATGTTTGTTATACATGTGTATGTATTGATTTTGAATAAGAGTGTCACTTTAAGGACAGCACAGCTAATCAAATGTTAATAACTTAATAAGGTTAATAGAAATTTGCAGGACAAAGGTGCCAAAGGAGTGATTCTAATTCATGCGCATGTCGAATATCAGTTTCTACGTAATGTAGAAGCAAACAACCTTTGTATACCATCAATTACTGGAAACCAATTTTTATCCAAACGTATTGTTACTTTTATTCGCCAACCAGAGGTTTGTGCCAGCACCGTTTGACTTAATCGTAATTGTATTCAACGACACAGAGAACAAAAACGCCACTTATAAAATTCTTCAATAATTCAGTGATCAACATTATATTTTGTATAATGAGAAGACAGTATTTCTCAAGTGTCAATACATTTATTTAAATAAATCAGCGGACAGCCGTTGTTGATATTAATCAGGTGAAGCGGTGTATATAAGCAGCGGCTGACCGAGTTAAAATACTTCTAAACGCTCACTCCACTCATTCTTAATAATTAAGAGTTCACTTAATTTCATCTTACTATTACTTCAAAATCTTGGCCATGTGTACACCAGTGTAGTTCACTGCACGTGCGGAACTTGTGGGTTGAGATGTTCTCTTAAGTTGGCCATGGCCTCCTCTGTAGTGGATGCCTAAATAAAATAAACCCACTTGTCCGGCTTTTTGACCACTAACCACACTCACATGCGCCCAGGCCGGGAGTCGAACCCTAGTCGCCTTGGTTTCTCGTGCGCTTACCACTGCGCTGACCGGACAACCTTTACCTTAACATTTTAACGATGAATTTCGCACTATTGAACTCTTTTTTTTAAAAGACACTCATTTGCCGTGATCATAAATGCAAATTAGAATACAACCTATATGTTCAGCCAATGAAATTACAGATAAGCACTCATAAGGTACTAGGCTTAATCATTAAGAATTCCAACTGTCGCGGGTGTTCAAGTTAAAGGTCCGCTTACTTCCACTTGACCGATACACACTCCCTGCGTCAGATATTGCGTTGAAAATGTGTCCGCCAATGAGGTTGTTTTCTAAAATAAGTAAGATGACCTTGTTTTAATGATTAAAGAGGACTTGTTCGCTACCCACACTACACCCATTCTTAAGCATTAAAATTTTACTTCATGTCACCTACCTATTACTAGGACGAAGGACAAATATGCGCTATACAATACATATAGATCCATTATGCACCAGTCAATTGTAACCACGCCCCCCCGGTCCGTGGAATAGCAAGGACTTTCGGTCCAGCCAAGCCCGGGTAAAATCCCCGCCCTGTGGGGAACGAACTGATGGTAAAATCCCCGCCAAATAGACCCACACCCCAGGGACCATAGGTAAGGCCCATTCCCCGCTTTATTTTTGCGCGAAAACAACACCAACGCATTCACCCGGCACTGCGGAGCCACCTGAAAAGTAAAAACACGGCCCATTTCCTCGGCTATTTTCGGTATAACCTCGGACCTGGGGGGGGGGGGGGCGTGGTAACAATTGACTGGTGCATTATACATGCATCTACGCGTCGCGAACGCCATGTTCCTCCCGCTTCAGGTTCTACAATATACGTCCGTACTTCTAGAATATTATACAATACTCAACTTAATCAATTGTAAGAATCGTATGAGAACAAATTAGTTACAAACATACCGCCTCATTCTTCGGTTGTGTAACTCTTTTTAAATAAAACCGAAAATAAGATAAAAACAGAAAAAAAGTCAAAGTAAAGGGATTGCAAGCTGCATCTAGAAGAAATGCGCGCATTAAACAGCGAACTTTGTACAAGTCGACCAGCATTCGATAGTAAAACTTAACGTGACACTCCTATACATACATACACATGTATAACAAACATCAATTTTGACTGATAAACCTTTAACTACTTACTAAATAATGCATATATATTTAAAAGCTGAAAACACACAAATATTAAATGACTGGTGAATGCTAAAAGATTGACTGTGGTCTACTATAATAGTCTCTTAAGGTAGAAATACCGTGTTTCATGCTCATTTCTTTCAAATTTCACTCGGTATCCTTTTTAAGAACCATTGTTTTCGATACGATTATTATTCATCCTTTTTGAAATATTTAAACAATATTATTAATTTTGGAAAGTCTTATTTGGGAGTACGAGTGTCACTTTAAAAGATATTTACCACTTTAATCACTGCCCTTATCGACCGAATTTCCGTGCGATAGATGTACCGACAACCTAATGTTGACAACAATTTATGGTTTCAAATAAACAACTTGATCAAGTTTCACATGTATAAAATGAAGTTTTGTTTTTCGAAAGTCCGTCTTTCTATTGAATTTAACAGTTATGAATATTTATATCTGGGCGGTTGAGCGGCCACGTGATGAAATCTTTGTAGGACTATATATAGCTGGTATTGCGCAGTTCAAACTAATATATTCAATTCAAATAATAAAATGAAAGAATAACAAAATAGTGCATGTTTTATTCATATGAAGCTCGAATAAATCCATTGTTGTTGATCGAATGTATTAACATATTCGTGTGCGAGTCTGCGGCTGATACAGTGTGAAGCGCTCAGTTACGAGCAAGCAGTCCGACGAACAAGTTCGGGAATTATTGAATTTCATACTTTTACAATATTTCTCGCATGTTTTATTGACATTTGGCATTCTCAAAATGAACATTACCCAGATATGTCTTTTGTTACTACAGCTCCTTGCTTATGCAATGGGAACCATTTCCAAAAAGGGCTACAAGAGCTACAAAAAAAGTGCACCACTGACGGGAAATTCTTTGATGTTAACCACTGCGCCGTCGGCCGTCCGATGCCTGACGTTATGCGCCGGCTATCAGCACACGTCCAGCGAGGTTTGTTACGCCGCTCGCTACAACGGCGGTACTAGCGAGTGTGAGCTGATTTCCCACTCTGTCCCGGGAGAAGTGCAATGGATGGCCGACAACCTATGGAAAGTCTTTGTAGACCAGGTATGTTAATAGAACATCGAAGGCCGATTTCCCACAAGTACGCAAATGCGTGCGCGAATAAATGAGTATTGATGATCTTTGTCCATAATTGTCCATGTTCTTCTTTTCAATAAATACATGGACATACACTCTTTTTATGATAGAATGTGCTATGGCGTTCGATGTCACCTATGTGTCAAATAATTTTGACATTGATCTGCATATAGCTTTCGAATTTATTCATTCATTAAGGGGGCACAATATTGGTGGATGCCAAAAAATGTATTTTTATTTTAATGCATTATAAAGTTTTGCTTATTTGACAGTACTGGGTGAGTACCTTAATCGGAACAGTACCTAAATATGGAACACCCATTATAAAACTGTTTTTTCCAATCACAATACACAATACACAATACAATAGTGATTTATTTGTAATGCATAAGGCCACCGGCCCAAAATACAAATATACAGTGTTCAAAAAGTGATGTACATGATTTCATATAATATAAATGGTATGCACAATTTACAGTTGTATAAATTAAACAAATCAATGGAAATGATATATATATATATATATATATATATATATAATATGTGAGTTTTAAACAGAATATTTTATAACACATATATCTAATTAATACTATTTATGTAGACCTCTCGTAATTCAAATGATGATTTTAAGAACTTAGATAATGCAAAAATAGAAGTGATACTGTCGTTAGCCATCAATTTAAGAAAACGGCGTTCACTGCTAACAATATTTTCTATATTCAATTAATAAGTTGCTCTTAATTCATCATACAAAGGGCAATCAATACGGAAATGTATTTCATTTTCTACAACATACACATTTTGATTGAGACAATATGAACAGAATCGGAAATCTCTTTCAATATTTTGATGTCTCCCTATTTCAATATTTAGAGCATGACTTGAGCATCTAAAATTGGCTAATATCCTTTTGTATTGAAACGGTATTGATGCAGAAATGTATGTCTCTGGCGTCAGTGCTGATTTAAACAGTCTATAACACAAAGCTTTTGGGGAACTATTGATATCCGCCATAGTCTTCTGATTATAAGTGTCCGTCAACCTGTCCGTGAACAGTTTTATGAACATGTCTACTTGTCCTATTTCCTGGGCAATCCAGGCGTATCCGAAGCCATGTTGGAACAGCAGACGTTTAACGCGTGTCGCCCACGTGGTGCGTCCGCTTTCGTCCAGGCGCAGTAACATCTCGTAGCACTGACGAGGGTTGCGGTCACGTGGCATCTGTGTGAGTTTAATCCAGTACCGTATACAACGTGACATGTATGTGACTGAGAGCGGATGTCGGCCACACTCACTTAGTGCAAAAAAGTTAGCGACGTTTTGGTTGAGACATGACACTCGCTTACAAAATGTTATTTGGACTTTTTCGATCTGGTGGCTGTACTCGTACCCCCATATCTCAGACGAATAAGTCAATATTGGCTTCACCATCGCATCAAACAACTTGAATGCATCATTTAGATTGAAGTAGCCGAATTGCTTTTGATACTTGTAAAGCGTATTTAATGCCTTTGTAGCCTGTATCGACAGTAACTCTTTAGTCTTTGTCCACGATAATGTAGGTGTGAAGTACGAGCCAAGATACTTATAACAGGGTACGACTTCGATTTCTCTCCCTTTGTAAAACCATTTTTCGTAGCGTCTAAGGCCCCCACCACCTCTGAAGACCATGATTTTGGATTTGTCAAGGTTTATTTTCATTCCCGTTTCGTCACAGAACTTCCCGATAGTGTCAATATTGCTCTGTAGATTGTTAACGGTGTCGGCGAAAGTAGATACATCGTCGGCGAATAACAGTCCATATAACTCGCCCGTAACTTCGGTGACGTATATTCCATTTCGTGAATAACGCTTTAGACATGCAATCAAATCGTTAATGTAGAGATTAAATACAATTGTAGAACTCACGCAGCCTTGCTTTGTGCCTATTTTGCAGTCAAAGAAGCTAGTTAGTCCGGTTATGATATCAGTTTGTACTTTTACACATGACTTTAAGTGGGAATAAATATTTTTAAACACTGTTAACAATTTACTGTCTTGGTTAATGCCTTTACGCTCGATACTTTGCCACAGCTTTTCATGAACACAGTTGTCAAAGGCCTTCAAAAAGTCGACATAGAAGACATAGACACGCCCCTTCCGTTTGCTGAGGTATTTTTGAATAATGGACTGTAGACTGAAAATACTATCTGTGGTGGAATATCCAGTGCGAAATCCGGATTGCGCTTCGTCCAGTATACTGTTATTTTCAGCCCAGGTAGTTAGTCTATTGCTTAAAATTTTCATGAAAACTTTGCTTAAGCTATTACCAACTGAAATAGCTCTATAATTGTTCGGATCGGTGTTAGAGCCCTTTTTGATTACGGGGGTTATAATGCTCTCACACCACGTTGCAGGCACGTTTCCAGTAGAAAGAACAGCATTAAACAGTTTGTTTAAATATGGCAAAGTGTAGTCAATAGTGCTTTTAAGCATCTCTATGCATATACCGTCTACTCCAGATGAACAGGAACCTTTCAGGGCCCGAACACTTTTCAAGATTTCGTCGTCCGTTATATCGGTGTCGAGTTCGGAGTCATCACTGTCAATGCGCAGGTCATTTAATATGTTTTCTGAGCCAACGTTTAAATCTAAGGAGTCCTTAGCCCTGAAGAGCTCGCTAAAATATTTAGTCCAAGTGTTGTGGTCAATTGGCACTTGCGGTCTCTGTTTATTTACATTGCCTTTTACAGAAGCCCAAAACGCTTTTGGATTTTTTCAATTGGCTATTAGTTTATTTCTCATTTCACGTTGATATAATAACGACTTTGAACGACACACACTTTTAAAAACTCGTTTCTTTGCTAAGTATGTGGTTAAGTCTAATGGTGAGCGTGACTTCTAGTGATGTCGAAGCGAAGCATATTTTTCGTGTTTAGCGTTATCACAGTCTTTATCCCACCATGGAGGCTGCGTTGCCGGAAGTTGCTGTCGGCCGCCTTTCACGCGCATGCATTCACCGCTCTTTTTTAAAATGTCCACGAACTGCTGTTGACTTTCAATAATGTTATTGTCATTGACCGTGTTCAATAAGGTGTTAAAAGCAGGCGCGAATGTTTCAATAAATAACGACCGTAACGTATCTTTCCACTTAAACGGCGTGTAGTTGGTTAAGTTCGATTGTGAATTCGGCCTATCTTCAAGCCCATTCCCCGGCTTGTTAATATCAAGTCTTAAACAACAACTTAGTGGAAAGTGATCAGAAATGTCTAGCAATTCTACACCAAAATTGACAATAGTTTCAAAGATATTCGACGATGCCAAGAAGTAATCCACAACACTGTTTCCATTATTAGCAAAACAAGTGTAGTCGCCAGTCAAATCGCTCCCAACTCGACCGTTTACGATGTGTACGTCTAGTGTGCAACATAATTCAATTAGCGATTTTCCGTATCTGTTACATTTCGAGTCACAATTTTGCCGTCGGCGGTCGAAGTTATCCCCAGGATATTCTACATTCTTTTGGTAAACAAAGTCTACATTGTCATCCAGAATAAAATCTTGCATATGACCTGTCCTGGCGTTTAAATCCCCTGCCACAATGAGCGAAATATCATTCATGTCTGATAAAATACAAGTGAGCTTTTCTGATAAAATTTCAATACCGTTATTTGAGTTCGTGTCATATATAGTTGAACCATCTGGAGAAACATACGTAAAAAACAACACAATGTTAGTGGGCAACATAGTAAATTGTTTATCAATATAAAGAACAATGCATTCTTTAAACTCGCTATATATTCGCTAAATAACCCCAATCTCACAGAGCTGGGTTTTTTTACGAATACAGTCACACCCCCGGAGCCACGAGTGCCTTCCGATAACCGGGGACAGTCATAGTTTATATATTTTGTAGACAATAAATCGTCGAACTCCCCATTTGCAGTCTGCCAAGTCTCGCATAGTCCAATAATATCATACTGTGTGCAAAAAGTTAGAAATTCATCATTACCATAATATTTTCTTAAGCCTTGTACATTTAATGAACATATATTTAATAATGATTGTATATCTGGGTATGTATATGGGCCTCGGCCGACGTCCTATTTATTAACGATAGTTGGTTTCTTAAGATCTTTATCGTACGTGTAACTAACGCCGTCCACAACTAGAAGATCTTGCTTGAAGTGCACATTTTTGCCAGAATCTTTGCACTCTTTAAAGAATGGAAACAGGTCAGTGCGTGCGCGAGATATTCTTTCCGGCAAGTCTTCACTTATTCTGAACGCCATATCCCCAGAGGAATTTCGCTTACCCCTGAAGGCTTTAAGAACAGTTTCTTTGTCAACAAAGCGCGAAAACTGCACAAGTATAGGCCTTGGAGAAGACTTTGTGGGGATCCTGAATGCGTTCTCAATATGCATGTTAGGTTCGTTTATTCCAAGGTCGTGACTAATACTGTCTTTAACGGCTTGTTCTAAACTGGATGGCGTTTCATTGGGTGCTTCGGGAATGTTGAAAAATTTCAGATTGTTTTTCTTGATTAACATTTCTAAACGCTCTGTTTTCTTCGTTGATGATGAAAACTCATATTTTATTTTGTTAACCTTTTCATTTAACACATTTACGCTAGAGGTGAGTTCAATGTTTTGCTCTTTAAGAACCACATTATCATTTTTGAGTTCTTCCACAGTTTTCTCGAGCGTGTCAAACTTCCGGTTTAGATGCTTGACGTTTTGATGGATCTCGAGGAGAACTGACTTAGCGTCGTTGTCGCTCAGGACGGTATCCTCTGTGTCGTGGGGGTGACTTGGTCGGCCACCGGATGCCAGTGGACCCTGCTGACCACCGGTATGGAGCCAACCGCTGACGCTCGGTTGGCTATGTGGCACGTCCGGTCGTCGGGGTTGCGAGCCTGGTAGGGCGCGCAGATCTGTTTGCGAAGCATCAGGCGTGCTTATGACGTCTTCCGGTTGAGTTTGGGCCCAGGGTTCGACTCTATGCCATGGGCGAGAAGTAAGAAGAAAAGTGTTATCCTTACAGCCAGTGAAACATATTTCAACTTTAAAGTTTTTGTATGAGTTTTTGTTTTAACTGGTTGTGAAAATGTCCCAATTTTAAATCGCCACAGCGCTGTTGAAATGCCCATTGTCCTGGATTTGAGATATCACGTTTAACAGGGATCAGTGTATTTTCCGTTTATTGTATATACAGTGTCCACTCACCGGTCAGTTTCTAGGTACATAAATCCAAAGAAGCTCATCAAAGTTCACTTTTCAGTGAATTACATCAAAAGTTTTATATCGATGTTAATCACAATGTCTTCCGAACACGTTTTGTTATAAATCCATATGTTTCACATCGGTTTAAACTGAGAAAAATATATTTTTAACGAGAGCGAGCTTTCGTGCATTTTCTATCAAGGGACATCACTCGTACTACTGAGATACGAGATCAGTTCAATTATGATTTTAATCAATAAAGACGTTTATCTTAGATACAACTTCCAAAGAACATGATTCTCCGGAAAGAATTTTAAACACTGCTATCATTTAAAGTTTTTCATGTTCAAATATTTACACCTCAACTTCCATTCCTTAAATGAACTGCCTTTCGGCAATTGCGTTCATCAATCGATGAACGCAACATCTTCGGATATGTTCGGATCGTAATTCATCGCATAACAATATACATGAAAGCTATTGATCTTGTTATTGGTTGTATTGTGTCAGCAGGTCCCGTAAAATATATAACAACATTTTAGGAAGTGTTAGTTTATTATATTTTAAATATATTGGTGCCAGAAGTGTTTCAATTTTTACGTTTTAAAGTGATTTCAAGTGGTTGATCTTTTCCCGCGTTATTGTGACGTCATTTGAAAAAAAATGTTTCCGGTTATAGTCGGGTCGTTCGATTTACAGAATGGGTGAGAACGGATTACTGAAAAGTTTTCTTAAATGAAATTAAATAGTTTTTTAACAATTCTTAAATGAAATAATGAGCTATTGGTGTAAATATAAGGATTGAATTGCGGGGTTGATGTCATTATCGGGGATATGAACGCAATTGGGTTGGTCAAAGTACGCATGGAGTCCTTCGGACTCCACACACATTCACCAACCCAATTGCGTTCATACCCCGATAATGACATCAACCCCGCAATTCATTCCTTTAATGTCAATACATAACACTCGAGGGAAAGACTTCATGCTTGCCACAATCACAGCATTCTGGTACAGCCTATATTTTACTGAAATCATCAAATTTTACTGACAAAAATGACAAAATAAAACAAGCTGGAAATGTCATAAATTATTAATTTACTTAAACAAAACATGGAGCAATAATTTTAAAATAATACATAAAATAAAGAACGAATAAAAACTGTTCCATATTTAGGTAATCCAAAAACAAAAATGGCAGTCCTTGACTGTGCGGTTGATTAAGTACGTTTCATGCAGATTGGTAGTGTCTTGAATAATGCAATTTATATCAACCAATTGGTCTTGAATCCTAGTATACTGATGGGAAATTTTGTAGTTGTGGTGCAAGTCTAACTAGAAATACTTCAAAAATAGTGCGGAGTGTTCCGATTTAGGTACTCACCAAGTACCGATCAAAACAAAAAATCATATGATTTGTATACTGATTAAAAAGTATTAGCGATATTTTGGCGCTTTATTAACAGGGGAATTTGTGGTCACGTATCTATTTATTAAAGATGCACTCTTACTCCCAAATAAGATTTACCACAGTTAATAATATTGTTTTAATATTCCAAAAAGGATGAATAAATATCGAAAACAATGGTTCTTATGAAGGATACTGAGTTTAATTTGAAAGACATCAGCACAAAACACGGTATTTCAACCTTATGAGACTAGAGTAGACCACAGTAAATCTTTTAGCACTCACCAATCATTTATTATTTTTCCGCTTTCTGCTATTAAATACAATATCAGTAATTAATATTTTCCATAAATGCATTATTTTAAAAGTAAGTCGTTAAAGGTTTATCAGTCAAAATTGAGGTTTGTTATACATGTGTATGAATCGATTTTGAATGAGGGTGACACTTAAATATAATTGTTGTTGACAAAAGGCATGTAAACAATTGTATTTTTTATTTAGTTATACAGTTGTTGCTCTTCAAATAGCAACGTTCGTGAATACACGAAGGAACTCTCACAGTTTTCATGTTGGTAACAAAGTATTTATTTATTTGTACAATATCCACTTTCATGATATTTTAATCTGACCTTAAAAACACGACAGTCCCTGAATGTTTCTTTCGATAGCAATTATTGCAGATATCGTAAGATGATGTGAGCCAATGTATTACGCATTAGGAGAGGAGGAGAGGAGATGGTTTTCCAATTTTTTAACGTGCTTTAGCTTTGCATATCAACGAACAATAATGGAGTAAGTCACGTGATTTCAGGCGCTAAGACAATTGGCTCTGACGTCACTGATCTAAATATACATCTAAAAAATAGCAAACAATATACCCATTACGAATATTTTTATCTTACACATGTGTAAGATAACATATCAGACATTTCTATTGGCTAGACTAATCACACGCAACCTAGATATCCCTCCACATTGTTTGTAAACAAAATGGTTTAAATGCCAACAAATACTTACCGTAATAATGAAGCTGTAAGACTTCCACATGAGACAAAGGGCCAACAAATCATAGTGCCAGAAAACATCTTGTACAAAATCTTTCTGATAACAATGTTCCGCCAACCAGATAATGCAGATAATTAATCACAGAAATATCCAGTCAGTCAACAAATACAGCCACATTAGTGACAAACACCAAAAGAACATTTCAAACATTTCCATCTTGACCAACACAAGAAATATGCAATCAATGCCATTTGCTTGCCAGTTTAATCAGCTGTCGGTTACCGAAAACACAAATACGAATTCCGAAGCACAGACATCTCCTTACACACCCCATGGCGGCTAGAACATCATGTTCTCTGGAAACATTCTTGGTGGAACTTTTTCAACATCCATGCAGTACAGAGGAAGGCTTCGCCGTACTCATCTGCATGGTGTGAAACTCCATGTACACTAAGAAAACGCTGCAATATCATCGTAGAAAGCGACAGCGAATAACTTTTAAATCCGTGCACAAAGTAAAACTTGACAGACCGATGTAGGTCACATAAACCGCGTAAATGCATGTACTCTGAGTGTGACGTCATCAATTTGTGTACTTATTGGTTTTTTTTGGTTAAAATCGTTCGTTATTCATGTTGTTGGATATTTTACTACACATTTTTATATTTGTGACTTGTTAAGCGCTTTATCAAAATTGAAACTTGATAACTCTAGTTACTTTTGTCATTTTAATTTGGAACTATTTATATGGCGCATCGTTGACATTCTACGCTGAGTACTTTGGCTGTCAAACAATCAGTTCAAAGAGTGGAACTAAATTGGTAATAAAACACCGTTTTAAGCATGTGATAAAAAAGATCTGACACTCGTTGTCATTTAATTCAAGAATTTTATTAAACTCGTTCATGAAATTTGTTAGTAAGCGAGCCTCTGGCCTAAGGTACGAGAACAATTCTCACGAAAATCCAGATTTGTACGTTGTCAACACTAACGTCTAGCAAGTTATGCAAGTTCTAGACGATCAGATATTAAATTTTATTCAGAACTTTTACCTTTAGAACAACTCATGGCCATTCCTATGTGGAACTACATTCTCCATTTTTTTTTTGATTTTACTCGTATAAACCTTCGAAAAATGAAAACTAAGAAACCATACTCACTGTTTACATCCATATTCCACTCATTGGCACTATAACGGAAGACGCGTTGGAGCATTTTTAACACATAACAAAATGTTATGGCTCCAATGATTACCCGGCGTGGTATGTGAAACGCCACAATTTGGTCAGAGAAAAACAACCGCCTCGGCAGTTATTGTCACGGACTGTTAATTCTCTGGCATAATGGACAGTTTTCGGCATTTCAGTCTGACAAAATCCCCCCCCAGGTCCGGGCAATGGCGGGGACTTTAACTTTCGGTCCAAAAGGATACTGATGTATTTATTAACCAACATTTAGGACCCGGTGTTATCAGGATTCCCGACAGCACCATACCAGACACTGCAAGCCACGGAACCCAACGAATTACAACTCGCGACATTCAGCGTCTTTGCCTCCGAGGACGTCATTAACTGTCAGGTGGACTCGGGAACAGCAGAATCGACGAGTTTTGAAGTTAGAGCGGGCACGCCACCAGGTTACAATAAATTTTAGTCGATATATCATAAATAGTAAACGTCTCACAAATGTCTATGTGCATTTATTTTAAGTAATATTTACCCTTAGAGTGAACTCGGCAACTGATAATGTGCATGAGCTGGGATGGAATATGTTTTTTATTATATGCTTTCTAGTGGTAGAGCTGTATCATTGAAACAAAGCAGATATTTTACTGTCTCGAACAGTCAAAATATCAAATAGATATTTTCACTGTTTTGAAATTTTAGCTTGTTCTCATGTCAAAATTCAATGTTAGTGCGTTCAGGGCTTGGACAAAATTTACGATCACATACAATTTGGCGCGCTTTCTTGAAAAAAGCAACACTACAACTATATGTCATTTTATTTCCTTTTTAGGCATATGATAAGAATAAAAATGGTTTGTTTCAATGTAATATCGCAAAATATTTCACATCGTGACCACAAAAAATAAATATAGCTTTTGGTGTTCACTCGGTGAAATATATTCCGATCTTACACTAAAACAAACAATTATCCTCTATTTATTACGCGTAAAAACATTATCATTATAAGTATAAATTGTTTCAAGCGAATTAAATATACTTTATTAGAAATGTTTATCTATTTCGTTATTATCACACTTTTACCTCTCTTTTTTCTACAGAATTTCAGATTTGGTTCAAGGGAACCCCACCTGCCAATCTGAACTATGACGTCAGGCGATCTCATGATCTAACTATTATTTGTGACGACGGAAAAGAATTCACGCAGAGAGAAAAGTATACTGTGGAACTTGGATATGTAAGTCTTGGTGCACTTTCATTCATAATAACCATGATATATCATTTCGAACAAAATTATTGTTGTAAAGTTGACCATAAAGTGATAAATTTACCTGGGGTGGTATTTACTACTGGTCTTAATTTTGTTTAAGATTGGTGTAGCTAATCGGATTGGGTAGTATAAATAACCAACCTAGACAGTGAATGCGGTCATTTCTTCATTCTGTATTAAGATTGACCTAAATAACATATTGAATACCACCCCTGTTAGACTATTAGATAAAACATAAGAGTTTAAAGCTGCACTCTCACAGATTGAATGTTTAGACAACTTTTTTTATTTTTTGTCTCGGAACGAGCCATTTTTGCGAAAATCCATGGAAACCAGTTATATAAGACTGCTGACAGACGATTTGATCGCAGATTTTTTATATTTAAGTTCAAAAAATGATTTTTATGCATTTTTCTTAAACCGTTAGTAACGGTTTAAGCCAAAAGGCTTTAATTTTCGAACGGAAATATGAAAATCTACGATCTGATTTTTTGTCAGCAATCTTAAATCATTGGTTTGCAGAAGTTTATGCAAAAAGTTGCTGTTTCCAAGATAAAAAAATTAAAAAAAGTTGTAAAAATGGTATATCTATGAGAGTGCAGCTTTAAGCTTCAAACACTAACTTATATTAGAAATAATTCAGAAAGGGAAAACCGGAAACTCAAAAATCAGAATGTAAAATAGATTTCATTGACAATTCCATCAAAACAAGGCTGTTTTAAAATTAGGAAAAACCCTTTAGACTAGGTTGTTGTCTCTTTTACCATTTCGCGAAATATCAAGCATAGAATCATTGCAGAGTCCATACACAACCCTATTGTGTGTTTATTTTAGTGCAAAAAAAACATAACAGAAAGGAAACAGAATTATCGCTCAAATTTCCTTACTCTGTAGATTTAAACATATCTAACATAATGCCTTCTCACGGACATGTATCACACCATAGTGAACATAAGTTACAATTTAATTGGCACTTACCAGGATCGAACCCGCACTGCTACTGTGACAGTGCGTGAAGCAACAACAAACTCGACCAACTGCGCTATCACACCAACCCTCTAAATGATTTCCAATTTAATATTTTTACATTCGCACTTGATTTCTGTACGATAAAATTTACGTTTATTTTACATGAACCAGTCGACCGTTCGTCACCTCTGTAGGCGCAATGAAGTTTCGCAAGAAAGACCCGGGTCATGCATATATAAGGCGCAATGAAGTTTCGCAAGAAAGACCCGGACCATGCATATATAAGGCGCAATGAAGTTTCGCAAGAAAGACCCGGACCATGCATATATAAGGCGCAATGAAGTTTCGCAAGAAAGACCCGGGTCATGCATATATAAGGCGCAATGAAGTTTCGCAAGAAAGACCCGGACCATGCATATATAAGGCGCAATGAAGTTTCGCAAGAAAGACCCGGACCATGCATATATAAGGCGCAATGAAGTTTCGCAAGAAAGACCCGGACCATGCATATATAAGGCGCAATGAAGTTTCGCAAGAAAGACCCGGGTCATGCATATATAAGGCGCAATGAAGTTTCGCAAGAAAGACCCGGGTCATGCATATATAAGGCGCAATGAAGTTTCGCAAGAAAGACCCGGGTCATGCATATATAAGGCGCAATGAAGTTTCGCAAGAAAGACCCGGGTCATGCATATATAAGGCGCAATGGAGTTTCGCAAGAAAGACCCGGGTCATGCATATATAAGGCGCAATGAAGTTTCGCAAGAAAGACCCGGGTCATGCATATATAAGGCGCAATGAAGTTTCGCAAGAAAGACCCGGACCATGCATATATAAGGCGCAATGAAGTTTCGCAAGAAAGACCCGGACCATGCATATATAAGGCGCAATGAAGTTTCGCAAGAAAGACCCGGACCATGCATATATAAGGCGCAATGAAGTTTCGCAAGAAAGACCCGGGTCATGCATATATAAGGCGCAATGAAGTTTCGCAAGAAAGACCCGGACCATGCATATATAAGGCGCAATGAAGTTTCGCAAGAAAGACCCGGACCATGCATATATAAGGCGCAATGAAGTTTCGCAAGAAAGACCCGGACCATGCATATATAAGGCGCAATGAAGTTTCGCAAGAAAGACCCGGACCATGCATATATAAGGCGCAATGAAGTTTCGCAAGAAAGACCCGGACCATGCATATATAAGGCGCAATGAAGTTTCGCAAGAAAGACCCGGACCATGCATATATAAGGCGCAATGAAGTTTCGCAAGAAAGACCCGGACCATGCATATATAAGGCGCAATGAAGTTTCGCAAGAAAGACCCGGACCATGCATATATAAGGCGCAATGAAGTTTCGCAAGAAAGACCCGGACCATGCATATATAAGGCGCAATGAAGTTTCGCAAGAAAGACCCGGACCATGCATATATAAGGCGCAATGAAGTTTCGCAAGAAAGACCCGGACCATGCATATATAAAACGCCCAGGATAAAAGTGGTTGAAGCAAAGGTATCATTGTTCTATAGATGCAAAGCAAACACTTATCATATTCATTGAGACTATAATCCCTGTTAAAGTTGCCGAAATCAATAATCAGTTCGTACTTAAGAGCCCCATGTGCGTTACAGGATATTGGTTAATTTCAGTGTAAGATCGTAGTTTATTTCACTCGCTATTACAGAAAAAAACATATTTTCACGAGTGGCTAAACAGAAGTAAACGAGTTAACACAAAAATAAAGTTAAAATAACAAACATAGTAAAGTTCATCGATAACTGTCCAGCCAATCAGCGTTGCATGTACTCTTTTTCGTTAATTAGCCTACATGACTTTATTTGAACGTGACGTCATACTTGATGGTCTACTTCCTTGAGTATCAACGATGAAGTATATGTCGGTTATAGTTATTGAAATACAAAATAAACGAACGTATCTCTGCTGTCGCTGTCGCTCCCTATATTCCTTTATGCTCTATACATGAACTTTAAGCTATACTTATAACAATTAAGTACTTTCCGCGATAATTCATACACTATTTATATATTCTCGTTTTTTATAGTGTATGGCGGGTTGGACCAGGTTCCGAACGTCGTGCTACGGGGTGTTCACTTCTACGGTCACTTGGTCTGATGCAAAGACCGCATGCGCGCAGGACAACGCCCTTCTGGTTTCAATAACTAGTGTTGAGGAAGAAAACTATATACAAGCTATGGCCTTTACGTATTATGCTTGGCTCGGAGCTTACAGGAAAGAAGACAGGTCGTATGTATGGGATTCTGGAGAATCGTTTTCTTATCAGCGTTTTGTTGATGGATATTCATTCCGTGAAACTTATTATGGATGTCTCACCAAAGAAGCTGATAATGTTTATTGGACTGAACATGAATGCTCAGACTTCCATCAGTATGTATGTGAACAGCAGATATAACGATCCTGTATACTAGGCTCAGTGCGTTTTAAAACCGAAACGTTTTATTGCACCATAGTGTACGCCTTCTTCATGAAGTAATTACCAAAAATAATAACCATAGAAGACCTATACCTAGATTTCAACAGTAAAACTTTTTTTACACTTTTATTTGAAAAATAAATACAAGTTCTAAGGAGAAAAAGCAAAAAAGCTTTTTAATATAGCATTATAAGGAGAACTATTACAATAAGCCTGTTTTCGGGGTTTTCTAAGGTAATACTTATGAAAAAATAAAGAATTAAAACCATTTATAACTTCTTGAACGTGCAATGAAAATCCGTTTATGCGTAAAAACCCCAATCAGGTCTCGTCAGCCGTGTAATAATATCTTGATGGGAGTGATAATTTAACAAATTTTGAGGAAATTTAATAATAATTATTAAGGGAGGAAAACAAATGACAAAATTGAATTTACTTTATACAACATTAGCAACTAATGTTTGAATGTAAAGGTTTGCGTTTTTAAATGTACTGAGTTTATCATACTATCCGTGTACTATATAAAATATTTATTGTTCTATCGAAATAATTTCTTCTTTTTGATATATATGAACAGTTTAATGCGTGTACTTTAAACTCTGACAACGAAACTATTTCTCTGTATGTCGACAAAGATGATGCACAAATGTATATCTGAATCTCAAGTGAGATACAATGGTGTGTATCTGAATCTCAAGTGAGATACAATGGTGTGTATCTGAATCTCAAGTGAGATACAATGGTGTGTATCTGAATCTCAAGTGAGATACAATGGTGTATATCTGAATCTCAAGTGAGATACAATGGTGTATATCTGAATCTCAAGTGAGATACAATGGTGTGTATCTGAATCTCAATTGAGATACAACGGTGTGTATCTGAATCTCAAGTGAGATACAACGGTGTGTATCTGAATCTCAAGTGAGATACAACGGTGTGTATCTGAATCTCAAGTGAGATACAACGGTGTGTATCTGAATCTCAAGTGAGATACAACGGTGTGTATCTGAATCTTAATTGAGATACATCGGTGTGTATCTGAATCTCAAGTGAGATACACAAGTTTTATATCTGAATTTTAAGTTGGATACACATGTATTTATCAAGTGTGCGTCTGAATCTCAAGTGAGAAACGCAAGTGTGCATCTCAATCTCAAGTTTATACGCAAGTATGTATCTCAATCTCAAGTGATATACGCAAGTATGTATCTGAATCTCAAGTGAGATACGCAAGTATGTATCTGAATCTCAAGTGATATACGCAAGTATGTATCTGAATCTCAAGTGAGATACGCAAGTATGTATCTGAATCTCAAGTGAGATACGCAAGTATGTATCTGAATCTCAAGTGAGATACGCAAGTATTTATCTGAATCTCAAGTGATATACGCAAGTATGTATCTGAATCTCAAATGATATACGCAAGTATGTATCTGAATCTCAAGTGAGATACGCAAGTATGTATCTGAATCTCAAGTGAGAAACGCAAGTGTGCATCTCAATCTCAAGTGAGATACGCAAGTATGCATCTGAATCTCAAGTGATATACGCAAGTATGCATCTGAATCTCAAGTGATATACGCAAGCATGTATCTGAATCTCAAGTGAGATACGCAAGTATGTATCTGAATCTCAAGTGAGATACGCAAGTATGTATCTGAATCTCAAGTGAGATACGCAAGTATGTATCTGAATCTCAAGTGAGATACGCAAGTATGTATCTGAATCTCAAGTGATATACGCAAGTATGTATCTGAATCTCAAGTGGGATACACAAATGTATATCTCAATCACCAGTGAGATGTTAAGACACATTAACAGTTTTACTTACTCCCAACTGAAATTTATGATAACATGTTAGTATTGCAGGATAAGTTGTTATAGTTTTTTCCCTTTTGGATTGCCCTAACTGACAATCCGTATATTTATTCACAAAACAGCGATTGCTTACAGTATGCACACAAATGAAAGTAATACAAAGATATAACGTGAGAAAGCCATATCTTCAAGTAACAAGTGCTTCTGGATATGCTATTCCATTGTGCATTTAATGCTATCAAAATTTCATTCAAAAACGAAAAACGTTCTTAGGAACGTGTGTATGGCAAGCAAGTCATAATAAACATAGTTCAAAATATTAATGTGTTTTGATCACCTATCACTAATATAATATATATATATATATATATATATATATATATATATATATATATATATATATATATATATATATATATATATATATATATATATATATATATATATATATATATAGGTACAGTAGAAAATTTGACTTAAAATCATATTGACTCAATTTTATGCTCTTTTTTTCAAGTCTATTTTATAGGTTACGACAGTAATATTATATTTTATGTTGGTTTTACCACATTTCTAATAAAGCATTAAGGTAGACTAAGAATTGGTTAATGTAAAATATTGATAATAAAAAAGTGCTCATAGTGGTCTACTTAAACAAATACATAAAGGACAATCTTTTAAATTCCAAGTAAATAGTTTTAAATTTGCTGCCAAACCTTTTTCTTTTAAACTGTTTAACGTCGTTGGCGAACTATATAGTTCCATGATGATTTCGATTCTTTGCTGTCTCTTACACGTCGATTTCGTTAACTATGGACATAAGGTTTTTCAATCTTTAGGAGTATGCGTGTTGACTTTGGTGTTGATGGTTACACTTGATTTCACAGTATTCTTCCAGGTACATGTATCTGGAATAGCCTTTTTGACCGTAATCCTTTCATGCAATCCAATTGGCATTCTCACAGATTTACCGTTTATACATTTTTTATTTTTTTGTCTTGGAATGAGCAAATTATTGCGTAAATATCTGCAAACCAGCCATAAAAGACTGCTGACAAAATATCAGATCGCAGATTTTCCTATTTCCGTTCCAAAATTAATATTTAATGGCTAAAACCGTAACTAACGGTTTAAGAAAAATGCATAAAACATCAAGTTTTGAACTTAAATATAAAAATCTGCAATCTAATGTTTTGTCAGCAGTCTTATATGACTGGTTTACATGCCTTTTTGCATAAATTGGCTCGTTCCAAGACAAAAAAATAAAAAAAGTTGTCAAAATGTTCAATCTGCGAGAGTGCAGCTTTAAGGCTAAGTTGGTCTATTCTGCCAGTATATGAAATAATGTCATTTAATACTATAAATCAGAGTCCATCCAATTTTTGAAATAAAATGCTTTCATTTTGCATTTTATGAATTTATTACCCCAAATGATTACGTTCATAATATTTGATAATTGTTGTAGGTAGTTAAAAAACAGAAAGTATTTCCCTGTCTCTGTCTGTCTAACTATCCGTTATGAGTCAATTCATCCTTTGGTCTGGTAAATTGTGTATGTCTGTCTAACTGTCCATTATGAGTCAATTCATCCGTTGGTCTGGTAAATTGTGTATGTCTGTCTAACTATCCGTTATAAGTCAATTCATCCTTTGGTCTGGTAAATTATGTATGTCTGTCTAACTGTCCTTTATGAGTCAATTCATCCTTTGGTCTAGCAAATTGTGTATGTCTGTCTAACTGTCCTTTATGAGTCAATTCATCCTTTGGTCTGGTAAATTGTGTATGTCTGTCTAACTATCCGTTATGAGTCAATTCATCCTTTGGTCTGGTAAATTGTGTATGTCTGTCTAACTGTCAATTATGAGTCAATTCATCCTTTGGTCTGGTAAATTGTGTATGTCTGTCTAACTGTCCTTTATGAGTCAATTCATCCTTTGGTCTGGTAAATTGTGTATGTCTGTCTAACTGTCCATTATGAGTCAATTCATCCTTTGGTCTGGTAAATTGTGTATGTCTGTCTAACTGTCCATTGTGAGTCAATTCATCCGTTGGTCTGGTAAATTGTGTATGTCTGTCGTACTGTCTGTTATGTTATGAGTCAATTCATCCTTTGGTCTGGTAAATTGTGTATGTCTGTCTAACTATCCGTTATGAGTCAATTCATCCTTTGGTCTGGTAAATTGTGTATGTCTGTCTAACTGTCCTTTATGAGTCAATTCATCCTTTGGTCTGGTAAATTGTGTATGTCTGTCTAACTATCCGTTATGAGTCAATTCATCCTTTGGTCTGGTAAATTGTGTATGTCTGTCTAACTGTCCATTATGAGTCAATTCATCCTTTGGTCTGGTAAATTGTGTATGTCTGTCTAACTGTCCTTTATGAGTCAATTCATCCTTTGGTCTGGTAAATTGTGTATGTCTGTCTAACTGTCCATTATGAGTCAATTCATCATTTGGTCTGGTAAATTGTGTATGTCTGTCTAACTGTCCATTATGAGTCAATTCATCCTTTGGTCTGGTAAATTGTGTATGTCTGTCTAACTGTCCGTTATGAGTCAATTCATTCTTTGGTCTGGTAAATTGTGAATGTCTGTCCTACTGTCTGTTATGTTATGGGTCAATTCATCCTATGGTCTGTTATATGATCTTCTCTGAGCTATACCTTATGTACTAATTAATGGTAATGATAGTATGTTTCTTTAGCCTATTCCTTTAGAACTGTTTATGTATATCAATTATGAATTATATTATATGTTTAAACACGCGGCAAAATATATTTATACGTATATGTTTTAATATATGTTTAAAATATATGTTTACGATGGACTATTGTTTAGGTCTCAATAAACTCTCTGTTCTGTTCTGTTTTGTTAATAGTCAATGTTCTGTTTTGTTAATAGTCAATAGTACACAGGGGCGGATCCAGGATTTGACGTTAGAGGGGGCGTAACTTAGGGGCGTAACATTTTGACTTGCGCCCCTACCTCAGAACCAACAAATTATTTGGTTTAAAGTGTTGGCGGGGGGGATTCTCTTCCAAGAAGATATAAACGATCCGAAATGGTGCATTTGGGGCGTATTTCATTACTTTTTCTCCTATATTGATTTTTTTTTGGGGGGGGGGAGCGCCCGCCTCTCTGGAATCCGCTTGTGGTGCATTGTGATAAATATGATAAGAATTACGTATGCATAAGTTCATGATCATTTCAATAATGCGATACTAGTAATAATCTTATATCCTGATTAACATTTCATTGATGCTTACATGTATATACATGTATATTTTCCACACCACTGGTTACTCTTACTTCTTTGTGCATGTCTTACTGTGTTCACATTTGCGTGAATTAATTATTTCATTGTGATTGTAATTCATAATTCTAATAAAAATATGTGTTTTTACTGCTTAAAAAGTTTATACTCATTGTTGTTAATTTTGAAATACATATTCTATTTTTATAAGTATCATTCCTTGTAATACACATTCTTGGTTTCAATTATATGTAGAAAAATATGAAATAAAAATTCTTGTTTTTTCTAAGTAGCATTTTATAAATTCATAGACTTGTTTTTTTTAAGTATCATCTTATCTTTTTTTTCTAAGTAGATTATATAAAATACACATTTTTTTCTAATTAGCATTATATGAAATACACAAACTTGTTATTTTTTAAGTAGCATTATATGAAATACACAACCATGTTATTTTCTATGTAGCATTATATGAAATACACAACCATGTTATTTTCTAAGTAGCATTTTTATAAAATACATATGTTCTGATATTTAATGTTTAGCTTTAGTAATATGATACTCCCGCCTCTAGAGTTTAATTATACTGTTTAACTGCTTAGCACACAGTTGTCTTGTTCATTTGTTGGAAAACAACACATGGTTTACTTATTCTAAAGAGCAATATATAAAATACACGGACTGTTTTTCTAAGTAGTATTATATGAAATACACAGACTTGTTTTTATCTAAGTAGCATTCTAATTATAAAATACACAGACTTGTTTTTATCTTAGTAGCATTCTAATTTTAAAATACACAGACTTGTTTTTTCTAAGAAGCATGATATAGAATACACAGACTAATTTGTTTTTCTAAGAAGCTTTATATAAATTCACAGACCTGTTTTTTCAATACACAGACTAATTTTTTTTTAAGTAGCATTATGCAATGTATAAAATACACAGACTTGTTTTTTTTTAGGTAGTATAATTAATACACAGACTTGTTTTTTTCTAAGAAGCATTATATAAAGTACACAGACTTGTTATTTTCTAAGAAGAATTATATAAAATACACTGACTTGTTTTTAGCTCTACTGGCCAAAGGCCAGAAGGCCCATAATCTACTTATTATGGTCCCTTGCTTGTGAACACGATACAGTCTTCAGTTATGATTGTATCTCGATGAAACTTGTACAGTATTTTGATATATATTAGAGCTCGATTTCTTTCTAAAACCAGCTAGATCCGCCAATGCATGCCTAGATTATGGGCCTTGAAAGTATATGAAAATTCTATTTTTAGCTAAGTCTATTTTTAGCCAAGTCTACATGAGCGAAGTCTATTTTTAGCCAAGTTTACATGTAAAGTCAAAATTGATTGTGAATGTTTGTTCAAATTATGCCCTGGGGTCATTCCTGGCCACGCCCCCGGGTTCACAGGTTTGGTATACTTAAATTTGGAAATGTTTGAAAATCTTTTTGTCCGAAACAGCTATGCAGACCCTTGCTATTTTTAATTTAGTGGTCCGCTACCATGGTTGTTCAAATTATGCCCCTGGGGTCAAAATTGACACTGCCCCGGGGGTCACAAGTTTCCAAGAGACTTATTTAAGAAATACTTTCAAAATCTTCTTGTTTCAAACCACAAGCCTCATACCTTTGATATTTGTTATGGAGCATCATATGATGATCGTCTAGCAAAACAGTTGAAATTATGCCCCTTGGGCAAAAGCTGGCACCGACCCTTTTGACCTACTTTTTTTATTTTTAAAGCTACAGCAATGAAATTTGGACCATGTGTACAGTTTTGCAAACGAGCATCAATGTTGTCCTCGGATATCATTGACATTTACCTTTTGAAACACTTTTTATATTTTTAAAGCTACAGAAATGAAATTTTGACCATGAGTACTGTTTTGAAAGCATTTTATTTTCCTCAGATGACCTTTACTTGGCACATAATAAAATAGTTCAAGCAACTAATCTGCTTACAACACTGTCTGTCCTTAGATGTGTAACGTGCAATGTTTTCAGCTAACCCAAACACAAAACATGAACTGTTGCCTATTACCCATACATACATGCTCTGGATTAAAAATGACCACACGACCAAGCCAGTAGAGCATAGGCCCTCATGGGCCTCTTGTTCTAAGAAGCCTTATAAATATAACATACACAGACTTGTTTTTTTCAAGGTAGCATTATATTAAATAGTTTTTCTTAGAACTTTGCAATACATGAAATACACATTCTTGTGTTGTTTTTTCTAAACAGCATATTACTATGAATTTTTACTTTATATGATATAATATAATATTTTTATATGAATTGATTGTTGTTTACGTATGTTTTTTTATTGCGTGTACTGTTATCGTTTTGTATTCGTTGCAACATATATGCTACTTGTTTTGCCATTTGCTTGTGAATAAAAATTATGTTTCATGTGTTATTCTATTCCATTATTAATATGGTCATAAAAGCTACACTCTCACAGATTGACAGTTTAAACAACTTTTGATTCTTTTGTCTTGGAGCGAGCCAAATTCTGCGTGATTGTTTGGAAACCAGTGATTTAAGACTGTTGACAAACGACCAGATGGCAGGTTTTCATATTTACGTTCAAAAAGTGATGTTTTATGCCGAAAACCTCAATTTCCTTAAAGCGTTAGTAACGCCTTTAGCCATAAAACATTAAATTTTGAACGAAGATATGAAACTGCTATCTGATCTTTTGTCAGCAGTCTTAAAACACTGGTTTCTAGACATTTACGCAAAAATAAGTCCATTCCAAGACAAAAAAAATAAAAAATGTCAAAATGGTCAATCTGTGAGAGTGCAGCTTTAAGACTAACCAGAAAATCGCTTACGAGGTTTATAAATTTCCCATATTGGGAGAATAATTTCACAATTTAATAATAAACATTTTTTTTGTGACCACCATACCAAGGTAAATAATTATAGGTTATTTAACATTATTCTGTACAATACGGAGATATATTTGGACGAGTACACAGCTGGGAAAACCATATTGGACAAGAACCGAACATTTAACCCAAAACGGCGTTTAAGCCGTAATACCGTGGTAATGTAATACAAATGAATGTCTAAGGTTCCGATATAAGCTCTGATTTTTTGACATATCGATGTTACTTAGTTGATATAAATTGGCCCGATTTTGTTGACAGATGTATGTATGTAATTCTTTAGACCTTGCGGTCTAACAGGGTCCTTTGGGGTTTTTTTTGCTGAAGGGACAACACGCGGAAGAGACAGTGGTGGGATTCAAGGAAGTCCGGGTGCGATACCCTAGCCCTTTTTCGAAGAGACCCCTTGGTGCATTTACGTGCTCGATGTAAAGCACCGATACGCGGGGTTACAAATTTCCTTGGTTACAAAAGTACTGAGTACACCACTTTTCCAATCTCTACCTTTTAAAGCCGAGAGCCAGGCAAGGGAGCTACTTGTACCAACTTTTAACGTATTTTGGTATGATGCGGCCAGGTATCGAACACACGACCTCCCGCTCCATAGACGGACGCCTTAACAACTAAGCCACGGAGACGGTGACGTTAACAACGTTTAATTTACCGTCGTTTTCTGAAGGTGATTATGTGTTTTCTTTAAATAGGTCCTTTCGCAATAATTGTAAAAAGGAATAGGTTAAAACAGTATATAGACAAACCCCGTTAGCTCGAACCCCCAGGGACCGGCAAAAATACATGTAGTCTCGGGCAATTCGAGCCAACTGATAATGACAACATTTTATATAACACAATCGGTCTAATTCATCCAGTTCGAGCCAACGAGGAAATCGACCCAAGCGAAATCGAGCCAACAGGGTTCGACTGTACTCTGAAATGTAGCACCACCTGCAAAAACCTTGAAAACGAACAAGGATCAAAAGTGACCGGATGTTCAGGCCCATGTGTGTTACCAGTCCCGGCTTTTGTATAATACATGCAACAGAGGCCACCATTGCACGCTCAGCTGTTTTGCCATCGGCAGACAAGTCTTCAGGGCTGTTCAATGTTCAGCAGTGCTATATAAAATACTGGCTTTGATAGTCGAGTTAACTATAATATGATTAGTACAAGTTCATTTTTCATTGATGTGACGACAGCAGGGCCTAAGTACGGTACAGGGGGCGTTACAATGAAGGACTTAGTCGGTTGTAATCGTAAATTTGAATTATCTTAGTGTCAAAGTTGCTGAACTGGGGCGGTATTCATAAAAACTCTTAACCTTACAATACAATACAATACAATACAATACAATATAATATAATAATAATAAAATAAACCTAGGCTGATTAAAATTTCTATGTGTCAGTACAGAAACTGCCCATTTCGCCCACTCACAAAACACTAACTGTAAATTGTTATGGATCGATTTAGAGCGAGCCTTTTTTGCTGTATCCTACAGCAATTTTGTACTTGTTAAGCTTATATTGCCACTGCTGACTATTCTTATTTATCCTCATGTATGTATGACCTGAGTGTAATAAAGATATTTGTTGTTGTTGTTGTTGTTGTTGTTGCTTAATAAAGTCATGTTCATATACGTTATTTTAATACTGGTCTGATATGACCAATCAAAGCGACATAACACACGCAAGTCACCCTACTTGCTCATTTTTTTTAAATGCCCTTGGTTATATTTAAAACATGTTTGTTGCGTTAATACAATATTTAAATTTTATCGAAATTGAACATTTGTAAAAATATGAATGATTCTATAATTTATACAGGTTCATTTAAATTATATGCTTACTGAGTATTTATTATGTAAAGCCATACTAAAATGTTACTTTCGGTATCATAACCGTTTAAACTCAGCTTAATTACTTGGTCAAACGTAACGTAATGCTGCTCTAAACAAATGCTTGACTCAGACTCACTGCGAACAAAATTGTGGCGCTTTTAAACTCGAACAGCCAATGAAGGTTGCGCGGAACGCTACTGCCATGAACAATGACTACAATGCCAACCAAAACGTTGGCGGTGCCAATCAAAATGATAGGCAGTGCCAACAAAGTGAGTGGCCGTCATGTGAGAGCTACCAAACAACAACGTAAAGAAATATACGGGGGCCGTCTTGCAAAAGTATGCTACTGAAGCAAGGAAATGATCAGTCGAAGTCACATATTTGAAAATAAATCGTTATAAAAAAAAATTCCGTTAAGATAATTTAAACTTGTCGCAATCCATTACCTTTCTTCATGGGTATGTAAAACTATATTTTAGCCAATTAATGTTGCATTAAAAGTCGAGGAGAATTCTACGTGATCGGATCTGTTAAAGTTAAAACTACTCAATTCATTGAGTTCTCATATATATCTATGTTAACACATATCGTCAAACAAATCCTGGTTGTCCGGTTAGCGCAGTAGTTAGCGCACTCGCTTCTCACCAAGGCGACCCGGGTTCGATTCCCGGCCTGGGCGACGGACAAGTGGGTTTTCTCCGGTTTCCCCCACAACACAAAACCACACTCTCGCGCAACATCGTGCCAACGAGAGTGACTTAGTAAAAGCTATCATAGCTTCCTTCACAATCGTTGTAAAATATATAATGGTTAAAGTAAACAAATTCTTTTTTATTGTATTTCATCTAGGAATATCAGTATTTAGATCATATATTAGTCTATCAATATGTTGTGTTATATCTCTAACAAAAGATCCTTGTGATGTTCTAAAACTAAAAAGACATATAAGCCCTGAAGCAATTATTATATAACTATATAACTTTGATGTAATACATCATTTTAAACACACACAAAAGAACAAAAAGCTTAATTTAAGTAAAATATCAAAAGTAAATAATTGTGCTATTCTTTTTATTTGGTTTTGAAAGCGTGTCTTAGGTAAACAAATAATTTTTTTGTGACCGCGACCGTAACATAACGACGATCTTGGCCGCGGTTTCAATTGATTTGACAAGTGGCTAATTAATTGTCCAATTTCCATTAAAGGGAACTTTTATGGGGTATTTTAGCATGATTGAATCTGTTCTGTTCGGTTGAAACCAATTTGAGGGTTTTATACTGATATTTAGTAAAATGAAATTGATATTTCTGTAGGCATATTCTTTAAACGTTGAAATGTGATAGACGTCTATAATGGGTAGGAAAAATAAATGCACGAGCATGGCTTTTAAGAAACAAGGATTCTCAATTACAGTAGTGATTTCGACACTTGGATTTATTTATATGAATTCTAATGTTTTCATAGAGAATGAGACCATTACGAGTTCGGAGCGAAACTTACATATTCCAATCAGGGAGTTGTTGTTCCAAACGACAGACAGACATGTCTTTAGGGATTACACGTTTTTATCTCCAAGACGGCATTCAGAAATCTTCAAGAGCGTACATTTTTCTTTCGGTAAGTTTATTTTGTAAATAAGAGATACTGGACTTCACGAAATACGCTGAATTACCGAAATACGCAAGAAAGTTACCGAAATATGCTTTCTACTCATCTTTTATTACTTATCCTTTTCTAAAAATAATAATACGCCTGGTAGCCAAAATTACACAAAAATAATTTAGAAACAATGAATTAATTGACATAAAATTTTCGCTAATTTAGTCAGAGTTATCTCCCGTCGCTGACAGATATAGGATTGAACGGTTAAGGTTAAAAGTAAAAGTAATTTAAGATATAAAAGAAATACATACAGTTATCTATTATTATTTTATTTTTCAAAGATTCTTTACAGAAGACATTTTCATATGACTGACATAAAATATGGAAGGCTGCATAAGACATATACATATGAATGACATAAAATATGGAAAAGTGATTGATTGTAAATAGCAATGCTAATAAAATGAAAATGCAACACGTTACGTTATACTAAACACACACGACAAGACATTGAAAATGAGATTATTTTACAAAGTAATAAAATTAACCATTGAATACACCATGCTTAGATATTTACTCAAGTGGAAGCATTGATTGAAATGATGATTTTTATTATTATTTACAAAAACTGTTATTACCTGTGTGGAAGCCTTGATTGAAATGATGATTTTTATTATTATTTACAAAAACTGTTATTACCTATGTGGAAGCCTTGATTGAAATGATGATTTTTATTATTATTTACAAAAACTGTTATTACCTAAGTGGAAGCCTTGATTAAAATGATGAGTTTTATTATTTTTTACAAAAACTGTTATTACCTAAGTGAAAGCCTTGATTCAAATGAGGATGTTTTATTATTATTTACAAAAATGGTGTTTGTTATTAAATATATACCTATGCAAATATGTGCATTAAAATAAACAGTAATACCTGTAAATACTCAATATTTCAGACGTACGCGGGCGCTCAATACTGGTTTTTGGGTGTGTAAGCTTATTTATACTCGCACTCGGGTCTCGCCCATTCGGCGAGTGCTCCGTTAAGATTGTTAGTCATTTTAGTTTTTTTGGAGCATAGTGCACACGCAGAATGTAACCCTGGTTAGAGCTACCCTGGTTCTTTAACGTGCACCAGTGTATAGCACTGTCACACGGGACCCCCATTTAACGTCCCTCCCGGATTAGAGGATTAGTTTTTTTTAGTGATGCGACGGGGGATCGAACCTGCGACCCCTGGATTGATAGTCAAGCGTGTTACCTCACAGATCCGCCACCTTAATTAATACTGGTTGCACGGACATTTATCTTTTATAGATATATTTTTGGTATAGGAGATGTACACTCATTTAATATGACATGTAATTACCTTGCAAGTGCAGCTCCGGCATCATATGATAATCCCTTGAATGCACAAGTTTATTAATCAAAATTGAGGTGTATGAAACTCCAATACATAAGGTCTTGCTCGGACAAATCAGAACAATTAGCATGTGCCCAAATGATACAACTTATAGGACAACTCGGGTGGTGGGGGTGAGCTTATTTACCCTCTTCGTCGGGTTATACCCATTCGGTGAGCACGCCACGTTTTACAATAATTTTACAGTTTTTAAAACTTTTAACTGCTTCGTTGATCGTAGCGTTGGTGCTATGGACTATATATATATATATATATATATATATGTGTGTGTTAAATTCTACACAATAAGTAAAAATCTACGGATTAGAAGTTCAATGTTAAAATAATGTCTTAAGATTCTATCATATGCATTTTAAAATCGAACAATTCAAATACATAAATAGAAATTCGACTAGAAAGAATTATACTCTAAGAACTGCACATTCAACATATACCGACTCCGTGACCTAGTGGTTAAGGCGTCCACCTACGGAGCGGAAGGTCGAAGGTTCGAGTCTCACACGGGGCTTGTTCTGACATGGCCGGTTGCCCACCCAGCAGCTAGTGAAATCGAGGGGTACTGATTGCCTTCCTGCCAGGCGCCTGGCATTTGGGATAAGGAATCGGGGTAAAGATGTTCACGAATGTAGGTGTCCCATAAGCCCAACGGGCTGGCCCTTAACTAAGAGGGGTGACACTATAATAAACAAACACTTTACTTTACTTTACAGCATAAGGAAGCTTTTTTATCTCTAGGGATTTAAAAGTGAAAAGCTATTTTGTTAACAATATAGTGTTAATGCAAACAGCATAAGACTCCAGCCTGTGGTGTTACAATGAAATGGGCTTGCCAAGTAAATTTGAAAAAAGGAACTGTTTGTTCTTACTGGGTGAAATTAAAAGATACACCAGGTTGATAATTAGTGTTGGCATACTTTTAAACAAAGACTTTACTAATTATAAATTTGAGATCGATCCTTTTCAGGGCCCCTGCTAAAATATGAAATAGTATATACAATGATATTTACATACATATAATTAGATTCTCCCCCAGCAGGAACGATTAATATATTATATGAAACGGCTGGTGAATTACTAAATATGTATGTTATTACAAAGCAAATCAAATAGTAAATTACTGTAAGATTGATCAAATTTGCAATGGAATTAAGAAAATCTACCATGGTAACTGTTTCCTAAATTTACTGAAATTTACTGAAATAGTTAAAGATGCACGCTTACTCCCAAATAAGATTTACCACATGTAATAATATTGTGTTAATAGTCAAAAAGGATGAACAAATGTCGAAGACAATGGTTCTTATGAAGGATACCGAGTTTAATTTGAAAGTAATTAGCATAAAACACAGTATTTCTACCTTATGATACTACAGTAAATCTGTTAGCATTCACCAATCATTTAATATTTTTGCGCTTTCAGCTGTTTAATATACGGTTACAATCTTGTTATAGGTAATTAATATTTTTCATAAATGATTTTTTAGTAAGTTGTTAAAGGTTTATCACTCAAAATTGATGTTTGTTATACATATGTTTGTATTCGTTTTGAATAAGAGTGTCACTTTAAGTATAAATGATTTATAACTTGACTGTCTTAATATTATGTTTTTATTTTATTTATTTTTTGTCTTATGCTCTCTACTGTACTACTTAATCTTTGTGTGTTTTTATCTGTATGCCGAATTCTGCCAATTAACTTTGAATTTGAACTAACGAGAAGTATAACCCCTAAGTCATTCTCCACGTCAGTTTCAGTTTCATAGTTTATTGCATAAAACAATACAATTTGTATAGCATAAACAAAATGATACAATCCAATGGGTAGAATAGAACAGTATCAAAAGCATACAATGTTAACGATGTTATATAAAAGTGATTTTTAGGTTTAATAATTTGAAAGAAGTTTTATGATATTCTGATTTTATTTGCCAAAAATAGAAATTTTGAAATATTATATATAGTTTTCTTTGATTTTGAGCTTATAAGAATGTTAAATGTATATATTGTTGGCCAATGGCAAACATAGTTTTTAAACAATTTATTCCTTAGTTCTTTGTATTTTGGGAACACTAGAAGAAAGTGGTATTCCGATTCGATTAAGTTCATATTGCAGGATTTACAATATCTTTCATTTTGGGAGGTGTTTGTATATCTTTCAGTTTCAATTACCAATTAGTGTGATAATGTTTGAAATTTCGCCAAAATATATTATAAATATTTTTCAGGTATTGTAATTATGTAATCAGATGTAGTTTACCCTTTTTAACAAATGAAAGGTAAAAGGTTTAATAATAATAATAACAACAAATAAACAAATATAAAAGGGTAAATAATTGTGTTATTCTTATGTGTAAGGTTACATTGATTTGGACGTCTTTAATACCATCAGCAATAACTTGCCTTTTACTTGCGATTGTTATGTATGAATCTTCAAATGACGCTGCCCATTGAAAATGCCGGGTTTGTGTAAAAATTTACCCGCAATTATAATTATACAAGCGCTGCGGTCCCTTTTTGCGTAATTATTGTAATTACTCAACACGAGTCACAATGCCGGAATTTTAATTGATGAGAAACTGGTTTTGATGTACAAAGATTTAACAGAGAAAACCATTGAATTAATGAACTTTAAATCATATCAATCTGAAACAATTTAACACGTGCCGCTACTTTGTGGGGTGTCATAAATCGGGCGACAATGGTGTTGTTTTAAAATACTTTCGATGGCGGGTGGTTACAATCGATGGTAATTAGGGGTATTTTGTGACTGACTTTGACGAGGTCAACTTTATATTTTCTATAACTAGGCAAATGTTAATGAACGAGAATACTTCTTTGTTTATTTTATTTCACATTAAAAGAGAAAATCTTTAGGTCTTAATCGGTTTGAAAATAATGTTTTTGAAGACAACTTCGAACTTTTCATAATAATGTCTCGAATATTTTCCTTAAATTGTTCATTGAGGCTTTGGTTTTTATATAATTGTATTTCTATATGAATACGATTACGATCATTTTGAATCATAAATTATTTCATCGTCAGACAACTAGCACGTAAATTTTAACTGCCAGTTTAAAAACATATTTCAGTTGTCGACGGGAGATAATTCTCACTGACTTATTGGATAAATTCTAATTAACGATTTAGATATTTTCTTAAAAAACTGTTTTTCTTTATTTGTGTTTTTTTGGTTATATGAATGTTAACTGGTCAAAAGAGATTAAAAACAGTGTGTATTTGGGTGGCTTTTATCTGTCCCTCGGTTGATGATTCAGAAGAAGGAATTCGATTTCAAAATTTGAATTTTCAAATGCACACCACAGGGACAGAGTGCGTTGTTATGCCACACCCCTATGACCACGCCTCACCAATCTAAAAATAAACTTATATTCCCGGGCTTGTTTATAATGATGGGGGAAGTAATAACTAACAAGACATATATATGTTTTTATATACTGTTAACATAACATCAATAATAATGATAATAATAAATAAAAATAATAGCCTGGCTCTTAATAAGACACTATTATAAATACTTTAAAATTAGTGATTACGACATTGAATTATTATTATATTAATTGGAATTATTTCATAGATTATCAGACGGAGAGAATCTAAGATATTCCAGTCAGGCATGTCTTAATGCATACCACCTTTTTGCCTCTAAGGCGGCTTTCAGAATTCATCTAGAACGTACATTATTTCACTGATTATTTTATTTTTGAATGTAAGGTATTGATAGTTACATTCACGCAAAATAAAATGTTTTAAGCGCAAATGTTTGTACGGGAGTCTGGATGCAAATCTGTCAGATCCCATGAGGTAATTCAATCAGAAAATAATAAGTTTATAAATTAAATGCAAACATAAAGCATCAACAGAAAATCATCAATGTAAATATTTCAGTGAAAATAATTTCATACTTAAACATACATACAACATTTGTTCTGTCTTTCAGGTAAAGATGCAAACACAGCGTGTGGTTCCTCCAGTGAAATGTCGTCAGGACGTTATTCGAACTTGACCCTGCTGAGTCACAACATACAAACAAACGAACTGCACGTGTTGGTCCATTTGCATGACGTCACAGGACGACCGAGAAGTCGCGGGGGCGATGTGGTTACAGTGCGGGCACTTAAGCTTCCACCTAGTGGTTCGATGGCGACCAAAGATGGAGAGCCTATTGCGGTCGTTGCCGGTACGGTGATCGACAACGGAGATGGAACGTACGTCGCCTCTGTTAAAGTGTTATGGTCGGGTCCTACGGAGATACGTGCCATCATTGCTGCTAAATACCAAAACACATGCAGGCGTTTCTTGGCTATGACTCTGTATGGGAATTCCGCGTATTCCCTTCAGAGGCCTCATGGTGTGTCGGTTATATTTCAGGAAACAAACATTACAGAAAAAACACCATGTTCTGCTGTGCCGCATGTTATTGGCTACGATAAGATATGCAACCTAACCAAACACAATTTCAACATGACAATATATTGTGGGCATCCAACAAGTCGACATCTATCTTGCAGTTCTCCGATAGCTGTATGGCAAAGGGGAAAAATAAACGAACTTAAAAAGAACGATTCCGGTGAAATCTTTATTCCAGTTGCAGAGATACTTAATAGCACATATTCATTGAATATTTCCCAATCGAATTGGAATTCGAATATCAAAAGATACTATGTTGAAGGGAAAAGTGACCTTAATTTCGAACCAGAGCAAACTGAGTGCAATAATCGATCAGCACTGTTATCGTGGCAAGATACATACCCAACAGGACTGGGGGTAAACCAAGGCTGGAGAATGTTACATTGCCGCCACAAGCAGGTCAGGGATACGGACACCCTCAGACGCTGCATGGCTGGGAAACGAGTTTACGTCATGGGGGACTCTACAGTGAGGCAGTATTTTCAAACTATCAGATCACAACTGAATTCCACACATCCTATTCGGAGCGAAGTTAACCGTTTATTGTTCACCGACCCCATACAGAACATACATTTTGAATGGTCGATCCATTCTATGCCTTACTCATGCGGGGATCTCGTCGCAAAATGCGTTTCTTCTTCCATTGCTAACACACTTTATGAAATACTACATAAAGGTACTCTGTCCTTTAATGGCTCTGAGATAATCATTTTAATAACAATGGACGCACATCTCCAAAGCTACCCATTTAAAGCTTTTAGAAGCAGAATCAGAAGCTTCGTTAAACCAATCACCATGTTGAAAGCAAAATATCCGCTTGCAAAAGTACTTTTTAAAGGGCCACATCAGTACACAGACGACGCAAGTTGGTTTGACGTAAGAATAGCCATAATTCACCGTGAAATAATTTATGATGAACTAAACTCTATCCGAGACATGATAATATACCTAGACACGTTTTCTATAAGTGTAGCGTATAGTAACTTGGATCTTCATCCAGGCGGGAGAACAATGCAGGCTCAACTTGACCAGTTTCTGGCTTATGTATGTTGAGTGAAATTGCAGTTCAGCGCCTTAATGACTGAGATATTAAGGCTTATTCTAATCGGGTGACATAATTAAGCTATACACCTACCTCGGTAATATCACGTGATAACACCAACTAGCCAATCACGCATAAGGAATGAATTCTACCTAGTAGACATACCCAATAAACTTTTTTAATGGAAAAATACGAAATAACTGCTAAACTTAAATAAAATGTGAGAACAATGCAGGCTCAACTTGACCAGTTTCTGGCTTATCTATGTTGAGTGAAATCTAAAAAGCTATCCAATTTATTGCTGTTTTTTATATATAGTTTAACTTCGACAGTTCGAACAGGCGGTCTGTCAAGAACTAGCGATCAGTCGAGGTCGAGGCTTTGTTCCGAACATTATTCGTTTTATTTTCATATAAAATATACTAACGATAGATTGTAACTTAATTAAATCGAGAATTCGAGCCCCACTGCCGGTCCAAAATACGCAAATCATGCGCAAAACCTTATAATTCCCTCGATGTCATACTTTCACAATTTATTTCCGGAAGGGTGTTTCAGAACAAACAAATAACTACCAGATGTTTAAATTCGCAAGTTGTAATAATTGCAATTGTGAAAAACAGATTATCACCGTTTACGCATGACCGCTATTACTTGAGAAGGGCAATTGAAAAGATAATTGTGAGAAGTTAATGATGGGAATTTAATTGTGTGAAATGTAAATAGAAAAAAACAACATATGAATTAACCCCTACCATAACGGGTTACATCGGAAATTCTGAAATAAATTTATGTACATTTGAAAATATTATACAACTGTTATGTGATTTTAACTGCTATTGATATGCATGTGTTTTAAATAATTCTCACTCTTTTACTTCTTTTAATATGCATTTTGTCTTTGCTATTCATTGGTACCTCATTAAGCGTTTGTTCATTTCGAGGGTTATAACTTTTGTAAGGCTTTACTTCTAGTTAACACCTTGTTAAACATTTGTTCATTTTGAGGGTAATATATATTTCTGCTAACAATTTGTACCTCATTAAAAATATGTTCCTTACGAGTGTTCTGTACCTATATTTTTGCTCCCAATGTGTACCTTTTTAAACATATGTTCCTTACGAGTGTTTTGTTCCTATATTTTCGCTCCCAATGTGTACCTTTTTAAACATATGTTCCTTACGAGTGTTTTGTTCCTATATTTTCGCTCCCAATGTGTACCTTTTTAAATATATGTTCTTTACGAGTGTTCTAAACCTATATTTTCGCACTCAATGTGTACCTTTTTAAACATAGGTTCCTGACGAGTGTTCAGTACCTATATTTTCGATCCAAATGTGTACCTTTTTAAACATTGGTTCATGACGAGTGTTCTGTACCTATATTTTCGCCCCAAATGTGTACATTTTTAAGCATTTGTTACTGACGAGTGTTCTGTACCTATAATCTCGCCCCAATGTGTACCTTTTTAAAAATGTGTCCCTTACGAGTGTTCTAAACCTATATTCTCGCTCCCAATGTGTACTTTTATAAAAATGTGTTCTGACGAGTGTTCTGTACCTATATTTTCGCTCACAATGTGTACTTTTTTAAAATTGTGTTCTGACGAGTGTTCTAAACCTATATTCTCGCTCCCAATGTGTACTTTTATAAAAATGTGTTCTGACGAGGGTTCTGTACCTATATTTTCGCTCCCAATGTGTACCCTTTTTTAAACATATGTTCCTTACAAGTGTTCTGTACCTAGATTTTCGCTCCCAATGTGTACCTTTTTTAAACATATGTTCCTTACGAGTGTTCTAAACCTATATTTTCGCTCCCAATGTGTACCTTTTTAAAACTGTGTTCCTGACGAGTGTTCTGTACCTATATTTTCGCTCCCAATGTTTACTTTTTAAAATTTGTTCCTGACGAGTGTTCTGTACCTATATTCTTGCTCCCAATGTGTACCTTTTTTAAACATATGTTCCTTACGAGTGTTCTAAACCTATATTTTCGCTCCCAATGTGTACCTTTTTAAAACTGTGTTCCTGACGAGTGTTCTGTACCTATATTTTCGCTCCCAATGTGTACTTTTTAAAATTTGTTCCTGACGAGTGTTCTGTACCTATATTCTTGCTCCCAATGTGTACCTTTTTTAAACATATGTTCCTTACGAGTGTTCTAAACCTATATTTTCGCTCCCAATGTGTACCTTTTTTAAACATATGTTCCTGACGAGTGTTCTGTACCTATATTTTCGCTCCCAATGTGTACCTTTTTAAAACTGTGTTCCTGACGAGTGTTCTGTACCTATATTTTCGCTCCCAATGTGTACCTTTTTAAAACTGTGTTCCTGACGAGTGTTCTGTACCTATATTCTCGCTCCCAATGTGTACTTTTATAAAAATGTGTTCTGACGAGGGTTCTGTACCTATATTTTCGCTCCCAATGTGTACCCTTTTAAACATTGGTTCCTTACAAGTGTTCTGTACCTAGATTTTCGCTCCCAATGTGTACCTTTTTTAAACATATGTTCCTTACGAGTGTTCTAAACCTATATTTTCGCTCCCAATGTGTACCTTTTTAAAACTGTGTTCCTGACGAGTGTTCTGTACCTATATTTTCGCTCCCAATGTGTACTTTTTAAAATTTGTTCCTGACGAGTGTTCTGTACCTATATTCTTGCTCCCAATGTGTACCTTTTTTAAACATATGTTCCTTACGAGTGTTCTAAACCTATATTTTCGCTCCCAATGTGTACCTTTTTAAAACTGTGTTCCTGACGAGTGTTCTGTACCTATATTTTCGCTCCCAATGTGTACTTTTTAAAATTTGTTCCTGACGAGTGTTCTGTACCTATATTCTTGCTCCCAATGTGTACCTTTTTTAAACATATGTTCCTTACGAGTGTTCTAAACCTATATTTTCGCTCCCAATGTGTACCTTTTTTAAACATATGTTCCTGACGAGTGTTCTGTACCTATATTTTCGCTCCCAATGTGTACCTTTTTAAAACTGTGTTCCTGACGAGTGTTCTGTACCTATATTTTCGCTCCCAATGTGTACCTTTTTAAAACTGTGTTCCTAACGAGGGTTCTGTACCTATATTTTCGCTCCCAATGTGTACCGTTTTAAACATTGGTTCCTTACGAGTGTTCTGTTCCTACATTTTCGCTCCCAATGTGTACCGTTTTAAACATTGGTTCCTTACGAGTGTTCTGTACCTATATTTTCGCTCCCAATGTGTACCCTTTTAAACACTGGTTCCTAACAAGTGTTCTGTACCTATATTTTCGCTCCAAATGTGTACTTTTTTAAACATATGTTCCTTACGAGTGTTTTGTACCTATATTTTTGCTCCAAATGTGTACCTTTTTAAAACATTTGTTCATGCCGAGTGTTCTGTAGCTATATTTTCGATCCATATGTGTACCTTTTTAAACATTGGTTCCTGACGAGTGTTCTGTTCCTATATTTTCGCACCCAATGTGTTCCTTTTTAAACATTTTTTCCTGACGAGTGTTCTTTACCTATATTTTCGCTCCCAATGTGTAACTTTTTAAACATTGGTTCCTGACGAGTGTTCTGTAGCTATATTTTCGCTCCCAATGTGTAACTTTTTAAACATTGGTTTCTTACGAGTGTTCTGTAGCTATATTTTCGCACCAATGTGTACCTTTTTAAGCATTGGTTCATAACGAGTGTTCTGTACCTATATTTTTGCTCCCAATGTATACATGTTTAAACATTGGTTCCTGACGAGTGTTCTGTTCCTATATTTTCGCACCCAATGTGTACCTTTTTAAACATTTTTTCCTGACGAGTGTTCTTTACCTATATTTTCGCTCCCAATGTGTACCGTTTTAAACATTGGTTCCTTACGAGTGTTCTGTAGCTATATTTTCGATCCATATGTGTACCTTTTTAAACATTGGTTCCTGACGAGTGTTCTGTTCCTATATTTTCGCACCCAATGTGTACCTTTTTAAACATTGGTTCCTTACGAGTGTTCTGTACCTATATTTTCGCTCCCAATGTGTAACTTTTTAAACATTGGTTCCTGACGAGTGCTCTGTACCTATATTTTCGCTCCCAATGTGTAACTTTTTAAACATTGGTTTCTTACGAGTGTTCTGTAGCTATATTTTCGCACCAATGTGTACCGTTTTAAGCATTGGTTCATAACGAGTGTTCTGTACCTATATTTTTGCTCCCAATGTATACATGTTTAAACATTGGTTCTTGACGAGTGTTCTGTACCTATTTTTTCGTTCCCAATGTGTACTTTTGTTAAAATGTGTTCCAGACGAGTGATATGTACCTATATTTTGGCTCTTAATGTTTACCGTTTTAAACATTTGTTGCTTACGAGTGTTCTGTACCTATATTTCTACTCCCAATGTGTACCTTTTTAAAATTGTGTTCCTGACGAGTTAGCTGTACCTATATTTCGCCCCCAATGTGTACATCTTTAAGCATTTGTTCCTTACGAGTTTGCTGTACCTATATTTTCGCTCCCAATGTGTACCTATACATGTAATGACGGATATTCCATTATTTTCTGTATACGTTAAAGATATGTTATAAAATAACAAAATGGAAATATTGAAAATATTAACTTTGTTGAGAGGTGTTTTGTAAAATTGATGATGGGGATTATGTCCGTCTTGTAAAAATGATCGGATTGATTATTTCCGCCTTGAAAGGTTGATGGGGGAATTATGTCCACCTATACAAAACTGTGTGGGAGGGATTTTGTCCGGTGGTGATGGGTGGGGGGATTTGTCCTACACTCGATGAAATATCATATGATCCTTAAGATATTCAGAAAATGCCTTGGATTCGAGGTAGCTCGACTATTTAACTTTCTTCCCGCATTGTTTGAACCTAATTTTAATTACTTTTTTAATTTCATCATAAGAGATAGTGAATCCAATAAGTCCACCGTAACAATTTGCTCTAAATCTGCATTAAAATGACCAAATAAATCATCATAGTCATCATTATCACGAGAATAAACACCTGACAGGAGGTTACTAAGAAAAGTCCGAAATTCCTCATAGTGGACAACTAGTGTCAGGCTGCAGTTCTATGAATAGATGTAGTAGATAACTATTGTCAGGCTGCTGTTCTATGTATTTTTAGTGGGCAACTAGATTCAGGCTGCAGGTCTATGTAGAAATGGAGTGGATAGCTAGTGTCAGGCTGCAGTTCTATGTAGAGATGTAGTGGATATACAGTGTCAGGCTGCAGTTCCATGTGGAGATGGAGTTGACGACTAGTTGCAGGCTGCAGTTCTATGAACAGATGGAGTGGACAAATAGTGTCAGGCTGCATTTCTATGAAGAGATGGAGTGGGAAACTTGTGTTTGGCAGAAGTTCTATGTAGAGATTGAGTGGACAACTAGTTGCAGTCTGCAGTTAAATGTAGATATTGAGTGGACAACTAGTGTCAGGCTGCAGTTAAATGTAGATATTGAGTGGACAACTAGTGTCAGGCTGCAGTTCTTTATAGAGATTGAGTGGACAGCTAGTGTCAGGCTGCAGTTAAATGTAGAGATTACGCGGACAACTAGTGTCAGGCTGCAGTTAAATGTAGAGATTGAGTGGACAACTAGTGTCAGGATGCAGTTAAATGTAGATATTGAGTGGACAATATGTGTAGGCTGCAGTTCTATGTAAAGATTAAGTGGGCAACTAGTATTACTCTGCAGTTCTATGTAGAGATGAGTTGGACAGCTATTGTCAGGCTGCAGTTCTATTTAGAGATGAAGTGGATATACAGTGTCAGGCTGCAGTTCTATGTAGAGATGTAGTGGATATACAGTGTCTGGCTGCAGTTCCATGTGGAGATGAAGTGGACAATAGTGTCAGGCTGCAGTTCTATGTAGAGATGTAGTGGATAACTAGTTGCAGGCTGCAGTTCTGTGTAGAGATGTAGTGGATAACTAGTGTCAGGCTGCAGTTCTATGTAGATATGTAGTGGATAATAGTGTCAGGCTGCAGTTCTATGTAGAGATGTAATGGATAACTAGTTGCAGGCTGCAGTTCTGTGTAGTGATGGAATTGACAACTTGTGTCAGTCTGCAGTTAATTGTAGAGATGGAGTGAAAACGAGTGTCACGCTGCAGTTTTACGTGTGATTTAGTTAACAGCTAGTTGCAGGCTGCAGTTCTATTAAGAGATGCAGAGGAAAGCAAGTATCAGGCTGCAGTTGTATGTATAGATGAAGTGGACAGCTAGTATCGGGCTACATTTCTATGTAGAGATGGAGTGGGCAACTAGTGTCAGGCTGCAGTTTTATGTACAGATGTAGTGGACAACTAGTGTCAGTCTGCAATTCTATGTAGAGGTGGAGCGGACAACTAGTTGCATGCTGCAGTTCTATGTAGAGATGAAGTGGACAACTAGTGTCAGGCTGCACTTCTATGTAGAGATGGAGTGGACAACTAGTTCCAGGCTGCACTCAGTTCTTAGTTAAAGAATGGAAGTCATAAGCATTTAAAGCAGCTTTAACCTTTTATGTTTAAGAAATTCACGTAATGACGTTGTGCGCGCAAAATTTAGATAATATTTTCGGTTTTGTGGCATGTTTGTTATTGCGATTCAATTATGTTTTAATCAAACTGGGGGTAAACAAATGTCAAAAAGGCTAAGAAAAGTCATTTGAATATACATACAAACAAGTTTGCATTACTAAAACATACTGGGACTTTTACTGTAGTACATGTGTGTGTGTGTGTCTTGACAAATCTATTAGTCGTGCATGTGCATACAAATATATGGTAACTTTCGGATTTCATGCATAGTTAAACATGCCGTTGACAGACAATTTTGTCAATTTTTATTTTTAAAGAGTTTATTTTAAGATCAATGATATTTGCAATACTTAAACTCGTATAACCGTGTTTATGTTTTAGTCATTGCCTTTTTACAGGTTTTATAGATGAAATGATTGTGACCGACAACATAGTGAGAATGTATGGTGCAGCATTTGTGGTACTTTATGTCCAGTTAAACAAGTTCTGGTTCATAGTCTCAGTTTTGACATTTCTGAGGATAGTATGTATTATTGATGTTTTATGATCTAAGAACGATGAAGCTGAAACAACCTAGCTGTCACTGTCACGATTTTGAGTACGATTGCACACACTTTGGATCCTGATGAATCGGAAAAATCCACGACCAATTTCACTTTGATCGCTTTCTAACTTTAAGCATTTGTTTTCAAAGTTTTACTTCTCTGGGTTACGATGTTTTAAAGCATATTATCCTTTATTCCTCCATATATAGAAAGACTGACAAAACAAGACAAGAACACTGCTAAAAATATGCTAAAATATGCTAAAATTGTTTTATTTCCAAACGATCTGCAAAACTACGTGATGGCATCTTTTGTGTATGTTTAATTAGTTTAAACTGTGCTTAGGCCACACAATATTAAAATTTTGTGCTTCGGAATTTTGCCAAAAAAGGCGAATGAGCGAAAAGAAAAACCCGAAGCGAGCGAAGAGCGAAAAATATTCTTTTAAATAATCAAGTTTTAGAAGGAAGATTGCTCAACTTAATCTCTTTTGGACAATACATGTAGTTTCATCGGTGTAGGTACAATACTGTTGGTGCTTCATGCGACATAACATGTGTCAGATAATTTAAGATTATTGGAAGGCAAAATAACTGCTGTAAGACAAAAATAAATGTAGAAACAATCGCACGTGCACAACAGCCTATGCTGACCAACAAATCTATGATGTCTACGAGTGAATATGAAATTATTTTGTTCAACATGCGACACCACAAAGTTAAGGGCCATTAGTCTTTATTTAAGCGAGATGTAACATGACAATTGGTGCTAAATGCGACATCTTTCAATATAGTCAAGTACCAAAACCCTTGTAAATCTGATTGAAACGTGACAGAAATGACGGATGCACAACAGACTTTACCAAGCAACATACTAATGAAGTTTTATGAGTGTAAATGCAATACTGCTTTGTACATGCGACCCAAGATTTTACCCTACATACCTTTGAAGTTGCATTAGTGTTTGTGTAAAATTTATGGCGCTACATACGCCTAATTATTTATGGGACGAGACGGGACGGGGCGCGACACGACAGGACGCGACGCAAAGATCACAACTACTATATAGACCCCCTTTTTCCAAAATATAATTGGAAACAATAACCGAACAAACCAAAACATATATCGATACTTGTAAACGACCCCTGACTTTAAAGATAACGATACTCTATATAAGAACAGGGCACCTAAACAATAAAGAAAGCTTACTTTCACAGAATTTCCATTTAAAAGGCCATGCTGGAAACATAGAGTCTATGTGTCCGTCCTGGATGGCAGTACGCATGTGCAGAACACAAGCCTCTCTATTTTCTCGCTCTCTGTAGCCATAAATGGATTCAGCAACGCAATGCAGCAACTCGTTTACGATTCTGGAAAATATGAAAGTCGTACAACATCATTATTCTATATTTCAAACATCGGGTAAGGATAAAGTGTTGTAAGTTAAACTAAAACTAGACTAAATATTTCATTACGCGATATTCAGCTTGCCCAATAATGTTTTTAAATATATTCTGAACCTTAGTGGTATGTCATTTGATAACTGATTTGTTCCTAAGTAATGATTTAAGGCATTGGTTAAGATTACTTTAAACATCATACAGTTTACAACGAAAAAGTTATGATAACTTATGCCAAGTCACTGTCGTTAGCACGATGTTGCCCGAGAGTGTGGTCTTGTGTGTGGTGAAAACCGGAGTACCCGGAGAAAACCCACATGTCTGGTATGGTGACCTCTAACCAAGCTCACATGCGCCCAGGCCGGGAATCGAAACCGGTCGGCCTTGTTGAGAAGCGAGAGCACTAACCAGTGAGCTTACCGGACAACCTGATTGAGATTAGTAGTTCAAGGACGTCAACTTACGTGCACGAGTCGTTTGTAAACGTTCTGATGTATCCGATGGGCTCGCAGCCTGACCTATGGAAAGCAACTTCGATTGCCCTCATATTGGTACAAACATGCTCACGTGATAGGCTTCCTACAATGATATTTTATTCATAGCCAGGTTTTGGTGACACGTTTATGTTTACTTAATAGCAAAATAATCCAACTGAATAACTGACAAACATTGTATTATGTTCTATTATAAATGATTAAGTGAATCTTATAGTGTAAACGTGTCTGGGAAAGGCAAGTATAAAAACGTTTAAAATTAACGTTTAGTTTTGATGCATATTTAAGAGAAAATCGTAGTACTACATGATTTCCGATATGTTTTGGTGCTATATTGAGTAAGACAGATTTTACAAATGAGATTCTATTTCTAATTTACAGAAATTCAGTTTCGATGTCAACATTTTAAATCGGCAACGTTTTATGGCTCCTTAATGGTATGTTTTAATATAAGTAATATATTCAAAGGAATAGTGCCAAATGTTGACTTCAATTTATTTTCCGGTTACAATATTTAGGGCAACTATCTTTCTTTCAGTTTCAAGCAATCACCTCAAAGCCACAATACACTGCTGATTGGATAGTGTCGAATAATTTGGAAACTCACACAATTTTGTAAATCTTGTTATATGTTTCGTAAAACAGCAAATACTTTTGAGCCAAAAATCGTTTTTTTCATATAAATTCCTTGGATTTTCAAACACCTACACATGTATCGTGCTAGATGATAATTGTTTTTTTTTCAAAAGACACAGAATTTGGCTTTATGAAGATTTTGTGCTTCTGATCCTTAATCCTCTCTTGCCCATTGTAATCTTCAGCGATTTCACGAAATAAATGAAAACTCTAATAGGAATGCGTAATTTACAGTCATTGAAATTGAATGCTTTCCTATCAATGATAATGCCTAAAGGACACTGAACGAGAAAAAACGCAATGTAATAACAACACAGACCACACACACACACACACACAAACACGCACGCACGCTCACACGCGCACAAGCGCACGCACACACACACACACACACATATACACACACGCACGCAGGCACGCACGCGCACGCACACCCACACACACACCACAAAACAAATTTAACCACAACTTCTTGGGTCACCGCCATGGAGCTTTCAGTAAAACAAACAAACAAACTGGAGTTCACTTTGTTATGGCTTCGAACCTAACATTTGTCTCAAATTTACTAATTTACTACCTGCTTACGATTAAAACAAATTGACAGAAAATCCATATGAAGAGCCAGTTTTTCAAAGTGTTTCCTTTCGTCGTACACGCAGGTCGTTGTCGGAAGAATCTCATTGAGATCGGAAACACTCTTTTTTCTCAGACATAGGTATCAAACCCTTGACCATTAAACTCATTGTTACTTGTCGGGGAACACTCGCTGCTAATGTTTCGTTATACGAACACGACTGGGAAAAGGTTGAAGATAAGCAATTCTAGCAAAAAAAGATGTATTGTTGGAGATGGTATTCCGAAATAGAATGGGTGCCGCTGTTCTACTGAGCCACTGAAAGGGAAATGGAACAACGCAGTCTAGACTACAATATGATAGTTGTTTTACTCCTTATACTAATTAACTTAACACATATGTCCTCGTCAACCTGTCGTTAGAGGTGCAATGTCATCTCCTTGATAAATACAATATTGACATCGCGGATGACATTGAACACAAACTGTTAAACAAATGAAATTCTGTTTTGAATACAATTCATTTCAGTTACTACGCCATAAGGGTATGTGACGACCCCATCTGATAAAGCATAATGTGAGAAAGATGATGTCATGATTGAATAAAGCTCTACAATTTTCATTCGAAAAAGTAATGATTGATAACTTTTCGTGAATATTTGGTTTAAAATATTTACAAAAGACTTTCTTACGATATGTCTATATGCTGTTTATATGCCACCAGTGAATTATGACATAGAAAAATACATAAAATATATTGACATTTTGCAAGGACAAAGAGACAGATATTCCTCAAAAGTAACATTTATTGTTTGCGGTGACCTGAAGCCGGAACATCGAGAACAATGAACGCGCGCAGTAAATAACGGCACTCCTTGAAAGGAACAGTCTACCTCCCGTAGCAAGAACGGGTCCAAACATTTTCCTATTTCTCAAATTACTCTGATTTACTGTACGCTTACCTTAAATGCTTAAACATTGCTGGTCAAGTGCCTTCTCAAGAAAATGTTGAGACTCTTTATGAATACATAATCTATTGAATGTGCATCTCAGGCATTACCATCAGGGATTAATCAAAAACATGCAAAGCCACACTGGAACGAACCCGTCAAGGCGGCAATAAACAGCGTCAAGCCAAAAGAGACTGGATCGCAAACGTTAAAATAAGAAGTAAAGACAATCATTTCTTCAAACAATATAAGGTTGCTAAACGTAGCTTTATCAATTCTCAACAGAGAGCCGTGGATGAACAAAACAAAAGGTTTAACACATATTTAGCCTCTACTGCATGACATAAGATTGTTCTAGTAAATGTACACATAAATCAAGTTTAAGCGAAGGAAATCATAGTTAAAATAGTTGTCGGCCTCTGTTATAACGAGGGAACCGTAAAAGGTGGCTGATGGTTATTCGTCATACTACAAAACTATCCTCCTACCAACAGCGTAACCGAAGTACGAAAACGCTTTCAATGAAAATCTCAAATGTGACATGCAGTCTTTCTAAAAGTCAAGCGACGATTCGACTGAAAACATATTGGCTGATGCATTGACGTTTAATGAAGTTGTAAAAGTTTTGAAGAAAAAAAAAGCACCAGATCCCGACAAAGTACTGAATTGACATCTGATATATGGCGGTCCTTACAAACCTTTTTATCTTAAAAAATCCCTGTTTAATATGATGATCCAGGCAAGCTATATCCCCAGTAAGTGCGAAGTCGGAATAATAATACTAATAGGTGAAGGTAACAAACCGAAAAAAAACTTTGCAGGAGCTACCGCCCAATAACATTACTTCTGGTGCTGTATACAAATTACGAAAAACCTCTCCCTAATCAAATTACTGCATGGCCAGCTACACAGGAAAAAGCTTTTCGATGAAAGCTCAATAAAACGCGTATCATCCATAACTAGGCTCCTTAACCTGAACCGTTTCGAGTAACCTTCAGGAGACTATAGCCTCCAATTTCGCTCGCCGCTTACCGACACATACCACTATGCTAGACATTTTCGATGCATTTGATAATGTGCTGCATGATGAACTCTTCGTTAAATTACGTGATTTGGAATACGAGGCAAAATGCTACGAGTCTTCATAAACTGCTATTCATGATCAGATTTACAAAGTATTATTGTGGTTAACGGTATTCCGTCATCCCCATTTCCGATCATGCAAGGCAACAGACAAGAAGGAGAATTGTCCACCTGGTTATATCTTCTGTTCATTGACAAACTTCACCATGGCCTAGAATCATCCTATTATGGATTGGCCGAAGGACATTTAAAGGCGGGAAATCCCACGCGCGCCTATGAATTAACGCTCGTATCACCAAAAAACTAGCGTTACAAAGTCGAACCGACATTGTGTGTGCCTTTGACCCCAAGCCTACTAAGGTGGCAAACCATGATTGTATATATTGACAAACGTAAACTTACGTGTATTTTATAAACTGTCATGTATGCAGGCAAAGCTTCACTGACAAAAATATTCCATTAAAGGCTACTGCTCTTCTACATAAAAATAAATCCAATCAAATTGTCTTTGTTTCGACATTCATTGTGTAATGCGAAAATAGAATATGCTGCAATACATGGTCTTATGTAACGAAACATCGTCACTACCGCCTAATGCAGCCTGGAAGAAGATAGTTAACTCGCAAATAACTACCTTACATGAAGAACACTGGCGTTATCGCTTAACTGGTGATTCAGACTGTGTGCGCTTTAAAAACACACTTTCATCCATAGTCATCTCCTATATAGTGTCCCCAGCCGTTACCATGAGAGACAGTTGTGCTTTAGCAGTGATCTGTTTCATCGCAGATACCCGTGTACCTAATGACGTCACGTGCAGCCTCTTTGGTACCGTTGCACATGACTTGTTACGTCATCGAATGGTGAAGTGTAGACATTTTCACGTTCAGCGTATCGCAATATCTAAAATGCTTTCATGCACTCAGAGCTCTTTAGTCTCCAAAGCTTTTGCTGATATCTACACCAGAGAAATGTGCACATTTATTGTGCTATTCGAATTTTACCACTTGTGCAATAATATAAAGTTGAATAGTGACAAGCATTTGTTTAACCTTAAGATATACCACGTCATATCATAGTGTAGTTATCCTGCTATTTTTCAAAAACCCTAGGTCAACCGCTAAAAAATAAAAACAGTTAGTCACATTTCAAGTCCTCCATGCTTGTATACAATATCAGTGATACAATCACATTACATAATTTGCAGTTCAGACGACAACCTTTATATGGAACTGCAACCTATCTCTTCAAAAATCGGAGCTGCAACCTATCATTTTCTTTTCGTGCTCATATCTTTTAAAATCATTAAAATATTCGTTCCCAAATGCAAATGCCTGTTATGTTTAAACAAAACTTAAGTGTTTTTGCGATTTTCCCATATTACAACCTCATTTTCCGCTAAATCCGAGCCAAAATGATAAATGGAACTGTAACCTACCAGTCGGATTTCGTACATTTTGGAAACATTGCAGAAGTGTTCTCGATAACGGTTAAACTTTCAAGGAAAACATGGATATGCTAATACACACTAGGTAGGTGGGCATATGAAAGGCTATGTAAAAAAATAAAGAAACTTTTATAATTATATGTATTGCCTTGATTTTCGGCTCGAGTCTAGCGTTTTGGTGACGCCATCTTGCACTGAAACTTACCATTTGGTCACGTGGATGCCCCGTCGTGGAAACTATTGATTGACAAACTCCTTTTTGTGACGATAGCCATTAAAATCCCATGATTATTGTCACGTGAGGTTAAAGGTTTAGCATGATGTCGTTAATCTATTTAAGGGGATTAAGAAACACTTCGGAATGGTCAACTGCAATTGGGGTCAATTGCGAAGTATAAAACATTTATCCGGAGCTTGATAGTAACTTAGTTTATAGATAGAGTCTGAGTCGGTCTCTGTTTAGGAGTGTGGGTTATAATCTGAATAGTAGTTAAAATCTGAGAGAATGTAATTGTGTTTAAATCTTCAGGTCTACGCACCGAGTCTAGGCAGACTGTCAGGGTAAGATATAAGAGTCAGCTTTGCTCTCGTTTAACAGGACAAATTAACTGGCAACTAAGAAAGAAATAATTGCTAACATTAAAACTTGTATCATCGGACTTGGTTGTTTTGACTTTATAAATAAACGGTTGAACGGCATAGTGTTAAGGAAGGGAATGGGAGTGAGGGTGCTACATACTCATCGACTGAAGTCAAACATTTTGTGCAGTCAAAAGAGTGTTATGTAGGGTTTTCACTGATGCTAAGATGTGTTTTCGTAGTAGAAAAGGTAGCGGGATTGTCAAAACAATCCATAACCGTTGAAGGGAAAATAAGACTGCAAGATTAACAGGACAACTTCTTTTGATAAACACAAACACAAACACAATTACTTTTAGACCAATCATTTAAGAAATATAACACACCTCTGAGGGCCATATAACATGATAAGGACAGGCCAGTCAGCCAACGGAGGTGTATATGGACAGAGGCGTTAAATATAAAAAAAGATGATATGGACCGTTGACGTCATTAAACTGGATTTTTGATTAAGATACACTTACATACGGACCGATCGACTTTATATGTACATATAAAGGACATATTTATGTAAAGTATAATATTACGTATTATTTATAATAACTCATTGGCGTTGATATGTGTCTCGACAATAAATGGTGTAACATGTCAAGACTGGCATACATAAATGGTGTAACATGTCAAGACTGGCATACATAAATGGTGTAACATGTCAAGACTGGCATACATAAATGGTGTAACATGTCAAGACTGGCATACATAAATGGTGTAACATGTCAAGACTGGCATACATAAATGGAACAAACATTAAATATTTTCAGAACTCTTATCAATTCAATATAGGCACGTAGAGAATCCTTATAACATCTAGAGATATACCAAGCATGTGACATTTTCATTGAAATATTAAACATGTTGTTAAACAATTCACAAGGATATATTTCAATATAGTTCTTAACTTATTCAAAATAAAGTCATGAAACAATTTACAACTAAATGATAAAAATAACATATATAAAAAGAAAATAACATAATCAATATTCAGTTATTACCTGCAAGATTAACCAGACAACTTCTGGAGTGCTCGCCTTGAGATGTTAATTTTTATTATCCAACCTACAGTGGTAAGCCATGCGGACGATATTATATTAATACTCTGAAGAGGGCACTATCTTGCAGGTGAGTCCTATGACCTGGCTTAAAATGGTTAGAAGGTGGATGAAGGTTATCTGACTATGTTACATTCTAAAATATTCTCTCATGGAATAATACTAATCCAAAGCCGTCTTATGAATTTGCCATGGAACGAAGGTCCTAGAGTAAGGGTATGCATGCTCTATCACCCGTTCTTTTTAAATGGTTTATATGAAGTTGGTTTCATCCATTAACAATAGATATTCTTGAATTTTATTCATGACAAGCTTAATTATTTACCGTAATCTTTTATATTGTACGGACTGTTTCCATTGACTTAATTTAATTAAAAATAATTTAATAGTTTTAAATAAAATGTTGAAACTGTTTCAATACATTTAAATTTGTATTTTATTAAAATTTAGTTTTAATAGATAGATCTAGAAGTTTCATAGGTACTGTCATATAATGGATAAATCATATCAATAACATACAAAACACTTATGCAAATAAAACAACGACTTTCTATAATGTCCATATCTTCATGAAAGGAAAAATAAGTAAAGCTTTATTCAAAAACTATATATATGCGATATTCTTTCCTTTTTACATACAAATGTCTTAACAATACATTTTGAAAAGGGGAAACAGGTCTTGTTATTATGTTATGACATGATTTGTAAGAAGAACTGTGTAACCACACTATTATCTGCATAATGCATTCAAATGACTTTTCGCCTCATATATTTCAAAGTCAAATACAATATTAATGTGTTTTTTTTCAAAACAAATGTGAGCCTTTTCCTAAGACATTGCGAGATGCGAAATGGTGTTTGCTTAAATTTTTGACTTCTGGGCATGCTCCTGTAGTTTTCATTGTATAATCATATTTTATAATTACCCCGATTGCTCATTTTCTAAATGGATCATGAATTAATTATTGCATATATATATGTGGTTAATAAATACATATACGCCATGATAAAATATAACAACCACATAGTGGAAAAGATATTCATATTCAATAGTATTACTGAAATAGAACTACATAGTTTAAAAATTAAATATGTTGGTACGTGTTACGTTATATAAGCCGAAACAGGCCTATTTCAAATAAGTTTACACTCACTGTAGTAACATGGTCAAATAAGCATTTCGCTAAAGGACTCATTTAGAGTTTATTCCCACAAATTATAGTATCTATGTATTTTTGTCTTATTGTTGATCATGTTTGTTTGACAAACAAGGAAATGCTTGGCGCACTCTCATTCTGAAGGACGGCGACAGGACGAAGTACAAGTAGGGATTGGCGAATTTGCTTATGAAGAACAGTCTCGACAGAAGAAAGACTGAAGTGTTCCATGCGGTTGAATCTGCATTTACCATGACAATAAGTAGATGCACCAAAGTGGGGATAGTGTACGACAAGACAAACACTGAAGCCACGAGGCCCATAAGTTTGTTAGTTCTCATTAGCCGCATGTTACTTCTGGTAAATGTTGTAGATGACCTGGAATCCATGTGTTTCATGTGACGTCGAAAAAACAACACTATTCTTGTATAGGAAACAATCACCACTGTAGTTGTTAGGAATGCGATGAAAATGTAACCAGCATTGAGGTACTTGATGGTTTGACTTTCCTTGTTAACTACACAAAATCCCCAACGATCAGTCTTCCTGTTTACTAAGGAAAAAAGGGATATAAGAAAACTCACCAATAGTATCGTGATATACAGGTACGTAGCTTGTTTCGCCGTATATAAGTCCTTACTTTTAGTTGTTTTTCTTTCTCTAACAATTGCCGTCAGACCAGTAAGCGTGCTTGCAAAAAAGAAGCTCACCAATAGCACTATGTAATGTATTTTACACATAACAGATGGCATGTATATGTTCCACAACAAATGGTTTTCCATCACAAAACTAGGAACAGATATTAGTAATGACAGTAAATCGGATACAGATATATACAGTATTGTGCAATCAGTAACAGTCTTCTGTGAGATTTTTCGATTAGCGAATAAAACCACGATGTTTCCTGTGATCCCCAAACAAAATGACGTCACAAGAAATGACGTCAGAAGTAATGATGCCCACGCCGGAGCTTTAGAGACAAGGGAATCCGTGTATTCTTCAGGCGCAGACATATTGCGGGTGAGATTACTGCTTGTTTGGACTGTTGTTATGTTCATCTTGAACGAATGCTCCTTGCAATGACCTGGTTAATAAGAGAAAAAAACAAACATGAATGCTATACACTACTCAACATTTATAATTAGTCATCGAACGTTTTGGCTAAAATGCAAATAACGCAAACAGTTATAATTCACAAATTCAGTACTATATTTACTAGTAAGGTTTGTGCAACATATTGCTTCGAGTCATAACGATTTTCTTGAAATAATAAAACTGAATAATAACTTTCGAAATAACTTAACTCAAATCGAATACCAACCTTGGTAATTCAATCCGTCTTAATTCCAACAAGGACCATTATTACATACCATCCATGGTTATGTCTTAATCCGTCTTAGGTCCAGTTAATGCCAATATTGAATGCCACATTTGGTAATGTTTAATCCTTTTTAAATCCAGCTAAGACAAAGATTATTCATCCGTGGCAATGTTTAATCCGTCTTAGATCCAGTCAAGAACAAGATTGAATATCGCCCTTGGTTATGTTTAATTTGTCGTAGATCTAAATAACAATTATATTAAATACCATCTTAGGCATGTTTAAAAAGTTTTATTAAGCTGAAAATATTCACAGAGTTATTTTGAGGGTATATTTATACTCTATACTCAATTGAAGGGTATATCATAACTTGGTATTTTAAAGTGAACACGGCCATTATTAATATAGCTACGGGACTAGAACCGGAATGTTTCGATCACATCTAGTAGTTAAACGTCGAAACTAATTCACATTTTTTCAATCAACAAAAGTACTGTTTTATACGAGAGGGATAATAAATGGGTTTATTTGGAAAAGATCCGCTAGTAAATAGAAGTTTGCCATACAAATGTCTACCCATTTAGGTCATTACGTTTAATGTGACTTATAACATAAGTGTTAGAATATATTGAATCAGACCTACAGATTTAAACTCATCATCAACATGATTTGAACAGACCGGACTTCCACCACCTTTGACATGTCATTTCTCTAATTTCCCAATCAATCCTTCTCTTCTATTTACTTTATTGCAGAACCCGCTACACGTTCATTCTCTGTTTAGTACTCAAATTTATACCTCAATACAGATTGAGATACGATTCATAATAATTTACTCTATTCAATAGTGTAACTACTATACACTTCAATACCCGCTGTTTACACCAACCATTCTGTATTTAAAGCAGCTTGTTAGAACGACAGAAACGAGACATATAAACATTATTCTTTCTTCTCAATTTTGTCAATACATTTCAACCAAACTTTTTGCATTTTTGATGTAATTCAGCTTGCCTTTTCACTTGTACTAGTTTGTTTATGCTTAAATTTTTTATTGTATTGTTTATCTAATAAATACTGTTTAAACCAACATATTAAATCTGAGATATAAGCAGGGATCTCATAGGTTATATATTGTAGGGGGCTTACCCTAGTTTCGGGCTAGTACAATGTACTTGACACAAATATATATATGGACACCAGCAATAACAATATGCTCAGTTTAAAATTCATGTGAACTCTGCTAACAAGTTCAATTTAGCTCTCTGGTGACCGACTCAACTCTGATCTTAACAAGACAATTATGAAGTCTGTACCAATTCCAACTCAGTATTGAAAACAGCATGTATTTTGTTATAGTTTAATTATATTTGGCGAAACAGAATTCGACTAAGTGTAACTATTAATACAATAATACTATCCATTTAAACCATAATATATTATGGATAGCTATAAACTCCTCGTTCCGTAAATACCTAGTAATATACGCGATTTTAATATCGGTCTGATATAGCCAATCTCAAAGAGATAACACACACAAGTCACCCTACTTGCTCATTATTATTAAATGCCCTTGGTTATCTTTAATACATGGTTGTTCTGTCAATGCAATATATCAATTTTATCAACATTGAACGTTTGTAAAATATGAAATGAATAACTTAAACAAGTTCACTCAAATTATATGCTAACTGAGTATGTATTATGTCAAGCCATACTAAAATGTTACAATCGGTATCATAACCGTTAAAACTCAGCTAAATTACTGGATCAAACGTAACGTAGTGCTGCTCTGAACAAATGCTTGACTCATACTCACTGCCAACGAAAATTATGGCACTTTTATACTCAGCAACTGTAGGTTGGCGGAACACTACTGCCATGAAAAGTTGGCGGTGCCAATCAAAATGATATGAAATGCCAACAAATTGTGTGGCCGTCATGTGAGCGATACAGAAAAACGTTTTAAGAAATTAATTGGATCCATCTTGAATGAATACGCTAATGATGCAAAGAACTGCTCTGAACATAGCTGTAATGTTATAACATAAACATAAAAAATTGCAAAGGGTGAGTCACCTTATACATGACTGATCTTTACCTTAAAGCATCGGAAGTTACGCGAAAAAAAATGGCTGACAACACGCGAGTACAGATGACTAACGACGAAAAAATGCAAGAAAAATGGATATAACGTTGCACCAGCGGTGAGGGAAACAGATTTTATTTTAACACAAATCTATTGAAGGAATTTATCATTTATCGTTTATGATCTTAAAGCATGAATACATGCTCACTATATGCTCCGGGGTGGGGTAAAGTCTATCTGAATTTCACTTTTGACAAATGGAAAGCTAGAGTCAGTTTTTGATATTTTCACCCCTCCGAATGTCAACGTGCTCTAAATCGAATGGAGTACGTGTAGAATTGAATCACTTTCAATATAAGATGTCAATATTTATAATTTTGAGCGAATACTGTACAAATTTAAATAAATTTATTAATAAAAAGACTTTTTGAATAACATTAACAACATTGTTCCTTTACGCCGGGGTACATCAATACTATATTAAATTCATTTTGTATTGAATTTAACAAATTTCCCAACATTCATATATATATATATATTGATTTTTTTTCAAAGAATCTCACGATTTGCTTTCAAACATATCTTTAATTACAATCCGGCTAGTAAATACACATGCATATAATACGATGGCACGCTTTCTTTTTCAAACAGCTTTTCAGTATATAATCGAATAATCAACACCTATTTCAAAAGCAATCATCAGTTATGCATGGCTAATAATTCCTTTGACCAGTTCTGTTTTAATAAATACTTTTTAAGCATACCTGATTTTTAGGTCGTTTTTTGGTATCAAACGGGTCATGGATTGCTTATCTCTTACTTGCTCTTTTCGTGATCTGACTACGGTCAGACTAGGCCTAAGTATATAAACAAAATATAGTGCCTATGACCAACGAATACTTTTTAAGTTATGATATTACAGACTTCAACATATACGTAGAAAAGTTTGAGCGCCCATGACATCCATAAGGCCATAGCAATGATGTTCCAGTATGTCTTTACTACTGTTTAATTTTATGAGCCATACTGTAGAACCAACTGATTTTTTTACTTGGTTCTACTTTTTTGTTTTTAAGTTCTAAATAAATTGGAATATATTCATGTATTGATAACGGTTAAAAACCAGTATGCGTTTATTTTCGTTGTGTTTCTAGACTTCAAAATGAATTGGTTTTTTTCTTCATATCTTTCTTTAAAAGTGATTACTATGCCATTAGATATGAATATTGCTAATTATAAATGAGGTCCGAACAAAGTATTCTTGCATGACCAAGAGTTTATGTTCGGATGCTGTTGTCCGACCAATGCTTTTAAATCTAATGTGCCAGTGAACTCGAGTTTTACTGACCGTTCCAAGACGGTAACCCCATGATTTATCTGTAAAGCTATCCCAATGCATGCGTAGTCGGCATGCTAAGTTTGCACATGTGTTTGTGATGTTTAATTGTACATATATATTATTTTCGTCCAGTGTCGTTTGGGCCCTTGCAATGTGCCTCTAAACAGGGTTTATATTTGAATTTATGACTACTGGGCGCTTACCTGTTGTTTTTGATTTATCATTGTTTTTGAATTTCAGAAATATGTAGCCTTTTGAAACGTTGCCTGCTTTATTATTACATATTTTATCAATGAGAATGACATGCATTGAGCTCCTTATCTTGTCAAAATAAAAATATGACTATTTGTCATTTATGCAATTTAGTTTCAATCGGATATGATAACTGCAGAACTTAATGTTTATAACTCCCTATAAATAATTTTCCAATATTTGAGTTAAATACAATAAAAATATATAAACTTCTTTTATATATATAAATACAAACATTGTCACCCTGTCGTTATTTTGTTGTAGTAATTTGTTCGTTGAAAGGAAATATGTTTCGCTATGAAATACTTTAAAATGTAACGTAATGCCTTCAATCCAATGATGCTAAGTATATGTCAATATGCAATAAAAAATGAAAGCATATAACGTCCATCTTAAAATATAAACTTTAAGTAGAACGAGATCTGTATATCACTTTATATGCTTGAATTGATTGTTTGTTTTATTGAAATTAAAGCCTTACTTACAAGCGTTCGCGTATAATTTCAATGACTCGAATTGTTGGCTTAGTTACTTTTTCTTAATGTTTAATCACTTTTTATCGTCGTGTTGTATTGATTTCTTACATATTCTTTCCGTTAACGGTGGTGTCATCTGTTTAATGTTTTTAAGAAGGACACACACCTCTTAGTTTAGCTAAAATACGTAATTGTATATTTTGACAATTAAACACCATTTCATTGCACATATCATTAAAAAAATCAGAATTATAATTAAGTTTTTCTAACATTGTGTTCCTGAAAGGATTGTAAAAGCCAAATGTAAGCAGTTAAATGACAGTCAATATTATATACTGCAATTCGTAGCCATTTGGATAAGTAACTGTTTGATATTTCAAAATATTCTTTTAGTTAATCTTTTCTACTGGCATCTGCGCCAAAAAAATAATTTCCATGTTGATAACGAAATTGTGAAATTACACAAATATACGTCTTCTCATTTTAGTTTTAACAAATCCAAATAATATCCCTTATATCACTTACCTTGATTAAAGGAATTTGAAGGTTACTTCTCCCTTGTGCGATCGTATCAAATGAAAAACAATATTTGATTTACCTTTATATTTCTGAAATATGTTAGCTACGTTGAGTATTTTAATAAGAATATTAACACACTTCAATAAATGTGTTAATTTGTAGTTCAGGGAGGTCCAACGAAGTGGTACAATCCCAGTTAGACATACCACCAGCCATAACACATGTTAATTAAATGTTCAGGGGTACATTCAAGTGCTTATTTGCAAATTCGCTGTAGAACGTGTTCTCTTCGAGCATGTATTCACTAACGGTTCACTAATTATAAGTTATCAGAGTAAAAAATATTCAAAGATTTTGTCATTACATGTGACATACAAAGTGAATGCAGATACATAAGACAAGTATACCAAGATATACCTACTACGGAATAACAAAGAAGACGATAACAACTAACTGGATGTGTTTCTAACTTGTGGAGCCACACTCGATATGTTTCATTATTGTAATTCATTTTAATTTGAGGAAAAAGGAAATTCTATTTTTTGCAACTGATCATGTTCATGTTTTTTTTAAATTGTTTAGATATATTTGCTAAGGAAATAGTTGTATGACTTACATAAAAATGCATGAATCGGAAATCGGAAAAAGAAATGAATAGAGCTGTTTGCAAAATATATAATTTTCAATATGAAAGCAAAATAAAAATTAAAAACAGAGAACGACAAAAATACTTCAATTCAAATAGGCATAATTCTGCATCAATGGGAATTATTTCAATATAAAAATGGTTTCATTTTGTACCAAATGTGATTAATTGGATTGTTTCAGTATCTTACAGAGAGTATCAGTTCTTTAAAAAAATAAGAGAAATGACATTGGTTATAAACTGGATCTGTAACTCGTTAGGAATTTAGGATTTTAAAAGTAGGTTTATTATAGTTTTTCATTTAAACTTCATCATGTTCGTAAAACAGTTTTATATTACTAGGATCGAACTTCTTCTTTCTATTATGGATAAAATATTAACGTTTTTGAAATATACTCTTATATAACTGATACTTTGAAACTCCAAAATTCTTGCTTCTACAGTTTTTGAAAAGAATCACAATAACAACATCATATAGGGTAATTCTAAGCTAGTCACTGGTACCACACGTGGATTAATTTGACACTATGAGACAAAGCAATGATTAGCCTATAAATCATTGACGCTCCACTCATAACCATTCCAATTGGCGTTTGGCCTAAATCGTTATCATCGGTTTGCCGACAAGCATAGTTAGAGTGTGGGTATATTGTATTTTTTTTCAATATATCAGCAGATCGGCACTACATTAAAGTTAAAATGTCAGAAACGACGTTCTTATATTGCAGTGTTTTCAATATATCAGCATATCTGGAATGCATTAAAGTTTAAGATTTAACAAAGATGTCTTTAATCAAGCTTTTTACTTTGTTAATGTCATGAACAAATAAATCTCGGATATATTATTGTTTACTCATTATATCCTGTTTTGAAACAAAATACCATTCATCCCTCTTCATATACACCTTTTTGTCTACATCTTCCTAGAATAGAATTGTTGTTAAAGGAAAAAGGCCTTTCTGAAACGTTTCTGTAAACACAGCCTCGTCGAGAGTTCTAAGTAGTCGTACTGTTGGTCCCACTGTTTGTCCGTCCGTCCATGTGTCTGTTTGCATGTGTTTGCGTCCGTCTGTTTGACCGTCTGCTTCTTTTTCCATTAGGCTCAAAATGGTTTAATTTAAAAATGTCGATTCGATATATGACCATCCACATAAAGATCAACATGACTGACAAGTTGTATTTATGAATGTTTTAAAATTCCTTTTGATGACCACCTTCCAGCGCAAATGTGGAACAGCTCACCTATATTTCGTTTAAATATGTTCATAGAAGATGTGTGTTTTTTTTAAACTATATTTTAGCCATTTAATGTTGAGTTGTAAGTCGAGGAAAATGCTGACTTTCCGAATTTTGTTGTTGTTTAAGCTTATCAATTCAATCAGCTTCCAGAATTGAATTTCCTCAAATTGTATTAGAGTCTCATAAATTATTGATCCCATTTTACTTTGAAACATATATTATGCATGATTTCCATTCAATTCTTTTCAACGTTTTCTAAGTCGCATCATATTATATCATATCTTAAGTGAGATCAAATAAACATAAATTAGTAAAAGGTTAGAAAACAACTATGAAAATAGGGACTTTTAGTGTCAGCGTTTCCGTCTCAGATGCGGGTTTTTCTCTGAGAGAGATGGACACGTATCTTTGGTCTTGGTTTTTGACCTACCTGATTTGTCCAGCAACCGTTTTTGGTATAACCACCAGGAAAGCAAAACACCAAGCGTTCAATATAGCCGACCTCAGCGATAGGTGTATACCTGAGTGTGCCATACAATTACTTGAGTTCAACTTTATTGGTTCTAGAGTAGAGAGCGACTTGCAACATGGATTCGCTTGTGTATGCGAGGTATTCAGAGACGGATCCAAACCTGTTTCAGGCGCAATTTTGATAAAAATGAAAGGAGAAACTGTGTTTCAACCACCGGTAAACATCGGACTTAATAAATAATGTTTAGTATTTAAACGCTTGTGAACTGTATAATAAGTATGCAATCTTTATTGACCAAATGACGTAAGTAACACTTTCCATCATTTGTGATAAAGTTTAACTGCATTTCAATTCATTTTAAAATGAATCATATCTTCAAATATTGACTACTTACCTATTTATACATTGATATACTGTAGTAATTTTTGAGTTTAATTTTTTAAATGAAACATTTTTAAGGATCACGCTTTAAGTTTTAATGCAGTTTTATGTTTAACTCATTTGGCTTCAATGGAATCTTTTTAAACGACCTGATATTTTTGCTTATATTACTAGTTTTGACATTTTTGCTCTTTTGGAAACGTGGGATTGTGAATCATTATGTTTAAATGAGTTTTCTTGTTATACTCCCTTTGAATGTCATGCAAGGAAATCTGAAAACAAAGGTCGTAATATGGGCGGCGTTGTGATATTTGTAAAAAATACCATCGTGAAATATGTTTCAAGACTTAATAATGATTTTCGACACGGAGTTATCTTAAAATTTAGTCGTGAACTATTTAATACATCGAAAGACATATTATCGCTGACGCTTTATATCCCTCCTGAAAGTTCGCCCGCATATAAAAATGATAATGTAAAAGGAATAGAAATTATTGAAGAAATTATAAGCATATATTCTACTAACGATTATGAAATACTCATATCGGGAGATTTAAACGCTCGTGTTGGTAATGAACAAGGAAAGGTTAACTTAGATAGAAATGTTCCATTGTTTAAGGAATATGATCGTATTTTTGATGATGATAACATAGCAGACCGAGCCTCCAGTGACACGTATACTAATGCTTTTGGAAGACGTCTAATAGAAATGTGTAAAAGCTATGCATTTTATATATTTAATGGCCGTGTAGGTTCGGATAAGGATAAAGGCATATTTACGTTTATAAACCATTTGGGAAAGAGTGTAATTGACTATATGATCGGTAATGTTAACATTTTTGAAATTGTCGAAGACTTTTCAATTGAGGATATAGCGGAGTGTGATCATTTTCCAATTTTACTAAAGCTTAAAAGTAAAATAGCTAACGATAAAAATGTCGATAATATCGTGCCAACCCCTAAACCGCATATACATTTACAGACAATAACATTGTATTATTTCAAAGAAAACTTGATGAAAATATCAATGAAGAAAACTTTGAAGATATTGACAATATGATCATTAATGAAAGTTGTCCCATTACCGATATCATCAATAAGTTACTTGAGTGTAGCATTGATGCGAGAAAGATGATGCCATTAAGACGTAAGAATAATAATAATAATAATAATAATAATAATAATAATAATAATAATAATAATAATAATAATAATAATAAAAAGAGGTTTGATAAGGAATGTAAAACTTTGAAAACGAAAGTCTCGATGAGTCTGCGTCGTTTTCGGGAATCAAAAAATTTACATGATCTCAATAATTATTTAACAGCGAAAAAGCGATATAAAAATACATGTAAAACCAAAACAAGATCTTACAATGAATTATGTGTGCAAAAACTGGTCGATGTTTCAAAAATTCAAAGCGACTTTTGGAAAACACTTAAAGACTTAATACAAAGTAATAGTACTTATAAATCACAAATTTCCACAGAACAGTGGTTTAATCATTTTAACGAGTTGTTTAATCCAGAATTGCCGGACGTAGAATTAACAGGAACAACCGTACAATTAGTCATAGAGAGTGATGTCGAATCATCAATATTGAACATGGAAATTACAGACGATGATATATTTGATGCCATCAGATCGTTAAGGCTACAGCGGGCATACTAACTGCAAGCCACTTTAAACACAGTATTAATCATATAGTATCATATGTACGTAGAATTTTCAATCGTATATACTCATCAGGTGACTTTCCTGAACAATGGACATCAACACTGATGATACCCATACACAAGAAAGGAGCTAGAGATGTTCCTGATAACTATAGGGGAATATCATTAATTGACGTATTTAGTAAAATATACATTTACATTTTGAACAAGCGCTTGACTTTTTATTGTGACGCGTTTAACAAAATAACTGAATCACAGGCAGGTTTTAGAGCAAATTATTCGACAATGGATAATGCATTTATCTTAAATGCTGTTATATCGAAATACCTATGTATAAAACGTGGTAAATTGTATGTTGCCTTTGTCGATTTTAAAAAGGCGTTTGATTATGTTAACCGTAGTAAGTTATATATGTCATTGCTTAATCGCGGAATTAAAGGTAAACTATTCAATGCAATAAAAGCTATATATGTGTCTGTTAAAAGTCGAATCAAAAATGGTTATGAACTAAGTGAGAGTATAAATTGCCCTCTAGGATTGCGTCAAGGATGTAATTTAAGTCCTATTTTATTAAGTCTGTTTATTAATGAATTGTATGACTTTCTACATCAAAATGGAGTACGCGGAATACAGCTTTCACCTGATATTATTGAAATACTCATGATTTTATTTGCTGATGATGTAGCACTTATGTCTGATACTATTGTAGGTCTACAATCGCAACTTAACCTGTTATATGAATATTGTGAAAATTGGAAACTAACTGTTAATGTTAACAAAACAAAGATTGTTTTTTTTAAAAATGGCGGTTGTCTTTCTAGATACGAATATTGGTACTATAACAATGAAAAAATTGAATGTGTAAACGGTTTTAACTATGTTGGGGTCCATTTTACTTCTACTCTGTCACTGAATAAAATGGCCGACAGCATGGCTATTAAAGGCAAACGGGTTCTTGTATCATTATTAAATTCCATGTATGATTTAATGCCTTTACAGAAACATAGTTATTTCAAAATTGTTGACGCAAAAGTTGTACCTATATTACTGTACGGGTCCGAAATTTGGGGATTACATAGACATGAAAGTGTCGAAAGAGTGCACAATTATGCATGTAAAAGGTTTCTTTCTGTACCTCTATTTACATGTAATGCTCCAATTTTAGGAGACTGTGGTCGATTCCCGTTGTATATTTTTTCTTGTAAGCGTGTTATATGCTATTGGTTAAAAATTTTAAGTATGCCAAAACATAGATATGTGTCAAAATGTTATGCGATGTTGAAATCTTTGGATACTGTTGGTTATGTGAATTGGGTAACCCACTTAAGAAAACATTTATTTTCAATTGGCTTTGGTTATGTTTGGGAAGCCCAGTGTATTACCAATAAAAAATGCTTTATGGCAACATACTTACAACGCCTTAAAGATCAATATGTTCAGTCATGGCGTAGCAGTTGTATAAATAGTGCCAACTTGCAAGCTTATATCGGCTTTAAAACCAATTTTGAGACTGAAGCGTATGTAAATTTTCTTTGTGTTTGGAAATTTCGGAACATATATGCTCGTTTTCGAGCTTCAGCTCATACGCTAGCAATTGAACGTGGCCGTTATACGAATGTTGAAAGACAGTTAAGGTTTTGTCCTCATTGTAAAGATGTTGTAGAGACAGAATATCATTTTCTTTTGAAAAAATATTATGAGAACCCAAATATAATTAAGTTTAATATATTGATGTCTTGTAATATTGAAAATGTTGTGAAAAAATCTGCTCACTATTTATACTCAGCTTTTGAAAAGAGAAATTCATTTTTCCAGGAATAAACATTACATACTTGTTAAAAGTTTTGACTGTTAGTATATCGTATTGTATATATAAGTTATCACTGTCATTGTATCAAAATGTACTTTTTCTATGTTTTGACAGATACTATTATTCTATCCATGCTCACTAATTTGCACAAGTAGTTTTCATGTATGTATTGTGTGATGTTTGCATGGGCTGGTGGCCTTCTAGCAAATAAGCTGTTCGTTTGTTTGTTTGTTTGGTCAAAACAAAACACATATAATTTGAATAAGGATAAAAATTGTCAGCCTTTATCATTGAAATATAAGGTACGTGGTCACAAATACACAGATTAAAAGGCTCCAAAATAATACTATTATTATTTTATCTGTACTCAAAACATAGGTTTATTTTTGTTTTGTCATGCTAGTCAAGTCCGTTAAACGTACCAGTTTTTATATATTACAATTACAATCAATGTAAAGCTTTATTGTGTCCCTTTAATAACGTGCTTTGATGTTTACAACACCATATTTCACCTTCCATCTAAGACTTAAAGGTGCACTCTTACTCCCAAATAAGATTAACCACATTTAATAATACTGTTTTAATATTCCAAAAAGGATGAATAAATGTCGAAAACGATAATGAAGGATACCAATTTAATTTGAAAGAAATGAGTATAAAACACGGTATTTCTACCATATGAGACTACAGTAGATCACAGTAAATCTTTTAGCATTCACCAATCATTTAATATTTTTGCGCTTTCTGCTATTAAATACACGGTTACAATCTTGTTATCAGGAATAAATATTTTCCATGAATGCATTATTTTGTAAGCAGTTACAGGTTTATCAGTCAAAATTGATGTTTGTTATACATGTGTATGTATTGATTTTGAATAAGAGTGTCACTTTAATTTAACTGTTTTCTCCAGGAAATTGCAGACCTAGATTCTGCAGTTGTACTTAAGTCTCCATCAGCATTGCAGCGCTCACATGATATAAACATTACTATAGAAGTCACCAGCAACCAGTCAAACTACGGAAGGTAAATTTCATCTTGCTTGGTTGAAATACATTCATTACACTTTTTTGAGCTTGAAATTAAAACAACGTTACTTCCTACGCTTTCAGCTAAGGTTAAACTCGCTCGAGTTTGATAACTTTGTTTTACATACATGTAGAACTAGTGTCAACTTCAAATGCAATTACAATTGTTTGAAATGTAGGTGTTATCAGTCATTGACTGTTTGCGTTAGGGTCCGTTACACCTTTCATTTACGAGGCGTCATACATAATCAATTCAGAAAGAAAAACATGGGTGCCATAGAAATTGTAAGGATGTCGACACATGTACAGCGACTTATAATATAAAACTATATGGGGGATGGTGTTGTCCGGACAATATAAAACTGTGGACGATAAGTTAGTTCCTTGTTCCTTTTTCGTTTTCGAATAAGGAATAGGGAACTAGTTCCTTATTCCTTATTCAAAATAAGATATTGTAGATATGCATAAAATCACTTCTTTGTAATGTTTAACAATTAAACAACTTTACGAATAAAAGAATGCACGAAAATGGGAAAAAATCAATTAAGGAATAGGGAACTAGTCCCCTTTTCCTTATGCAAACTCGAATGAGGTATATAATTTTTTTTAGTAATGCATTTTATGGTCAACTATCTGTGCATAACTGGTCTAAATAAAAAAAATAATGAAATGTCTATTTAAGAGAGTTGTAGTGCTTAAAGTGCTTTAAAAACGCTCCAAAGTCCGAATCATTAACAATATTTACGTAAAAAATAAACAATTTCAAAGTGCTTAATTTGCTCATTTTTTGACAATTTAACATTGGAGCGGGGTGGAGCGTTTCAAGTACGTTATAAAGCAGACTAAGTCGAATAAGTAATAAGGATGCAAAAGTGGTCTACATAAAAAGTTTACAGAAATGCATTGTTGATTCAAGAGAGTTTTAGTACTTTAAGTGCTTTAAAAACGTACCAAACTCCGAAAAAGGAACAGCAATCTTGAAAACGTCAAAAATCTAACTTACTCGTTTTATATTTTTTCGACCAAATAACTATGCAGAAGTGGTATATATAAAAAGTTTAATGAACTAGTTCGCTATTCTTTATTCGAAAAAGGAATAAGGAATAAGGAACTTACTTATCGCCCATTATAAAAGTACTACAACCCATCATTTTTTCGAAGCATGGTCTGCAAAACTAGGTCATTGACATGTTCATGTGAGGTTATGTGCTTGTAAGACCATATAAGAATGACGTTGGAAATTGTATGCATTATCCTTGATACCTTTCAGATTCAACATAGAAGAAATGTCATGGTTTGGTGGAGAGCCTTTGACCATTTTTACGTTCGATTTGTCAAACGGCACTGTTCTGACACAAGTGCTTCACGTTAATACGTTTCCAGTATCGATCGACTTAAGCGCAAAACAAACAATATGTTTTTCTCGAAACGAAACTATAAAGGTAAGTAATGTAAAACTCCAGCAATTAATAGCTAAGTATGATATAGTGTGCCATACGGTTGACACAGATCACCGTGCATGGAACTAAATGACAACATAGGTTACATAATGTTGAATTTAATTGTGGTTGGTCACACCATGTGGAATATAATTGAAATAGGTTACATTATTTGGAATTGCATTGACATAGGTCACATTATGTGGAATACGATTAATATTTGTCATATTGTGTTGAATATGATTGACATTGGTAACATAATGTGAAATACGATGAACATAGGTCACATTATGTGGAACACGATTAACACAGGTCACTTTATGTGGAATATAATTGTCGTTGGTCACTTTAAGTGTAATATCATTGACATATGTAACATTATGTGGAATACGATTAACATTTGTCATATTGTGTGGAATATGATTGACATTGGTAACATTATGTGGAATAAGATAAACAAAGGTCACACTATGTGGAATACGATTAACATAGGTCACTTTATGTGGAATATAATTGTCGTTGGTCACTTTAAGTGGAATATCATTGACATAGGTAACATTATGTGGAATACGATTAACATTTGTCATATTGTGTGGAATATGATTGACATTGGTAACAGTATGTGTAATATGATTGACATTGGTAACAGTATGTGGAATATGATTGACATTGGTAATATTATGTGTAATATGATTGACATTGGTAACAGTAAGTGGAATTTGATTAACCTAGGTCACAATATGTGGAATATAATTGTCGTTGGTCACACTATGTGGAATTTCATTGACATAGGTCACATTATGTGTTATATGATTGACATCGGACACCTTAAGTGGAATATCATTGGAATATGTAAAATTATGTGGAATACGATAAACATTTGTCATATTGTGTGGAATATGATTGACATTGGTAACATTATGTGTAATATGATTGACATTGGTAACAATATGTGGAATATGATTGACATTGGTAACAGTATGTGTAATATGATTGACATCGGTCACCTTAAGTGGAATATCATTGGAATAAATAACATTATGTGGAATACGATTAACATTTGTCATATTGTGTGGAATATGATTGACATTGGTAACATTATATGGAATACGATTAACATAGGTCACTTTATGTGGAATATAATTGTCGTTGGTCACTTTAAGTGGAATATCATTGACATAGGTAACATTATGTGGAATACGATTAACATTTGTCATATTGTGTGGAAAATGATTGACATTGGTAACAGTATGTGTAATATGATTGACATTGGTAACATAATGTGGAATACGATTAACGTAGGTCACATTTTGTGGAATATAATTGTCGTTGGTCACACTATGTGGAATTTCAGTGACATAAGTCACATTATGTGTAATATGATTGACATCGGTCACCTTAAGTGGAATATCATTGGAATAGGTAACATTATGTGGAATACGATTAACATTTGTCATATTGTGTGGAATATGATTGACATTGGTAACAGTATGTGTAATATGATTGACATTGGTAACAATATGTGGAATATGATTGATATTGGTAACAGTATGTGTAATATGATTGATATTGGTAACATAATGTGGATTATGATTAACATAGGTAACATAATGTGGAATATGATTGACATAGGTAACAGTATGTGTAATATGATTGACATTGGTAACAATATGTGGAATACGATTGACATTGGTAACAGTATGTGTAATATGATTGACATTGGTAACAGTATGTGTAATATGATTGACATTGGTAACAGTATGTGTAATATGATTGATATTGGTAACATAATGTGGAATATGATTGACATAGGTAACATAATATGGAATATGATTGACATTGGTAACTTTATGTGGAATATAATTTAAGCAGTTCCCGGACTATTTTTGAGGTTTTAGACTGGAGAAAAATTTAAAGTAATAAATACATTTTAAAACATAAATGTAATGCAAGCTTAATCGAATGAAGAAATATCAATTTTATTTATTGAAAAATCTGCGATTTAATGAGTTTATACTAATTGTCTATAACCTCCCTTTTTCAGTTGAATTTAATTTAGCTTTTCGAACGTTTTTTATCAAAAGAAAACCCTGTAAGTTTGATCATTTTGTTTAAAAATATTTTAACAACGAAATCCTCAGTAAAAAATTGAAAATAATTAGTATATAAAGTAACAAAGAATTTTTGGCATGAAGAAAATCAAGTGTAATGCTGATTTTGAAAAGAAGTTATGCGCGCTAATTTTAGATTACACATTTTGGGTTTTAGCATGTTTGTGTTTTACGATAAATGCAAATTATTTTCATCAAACTGAAGCTCTACAAATGTAAAATATGTTTTAAAAGTCGTTTGTATATACATAAAAACTACTAAAAAATACTGGGACTTTTACTGCATTGCATGTGTATGTGTTTCTTGAAAAACCTATTCGTGGTGCATGTGTTTACAAATATAGTATCGACCACAGACGATTTTGTTAAATTTTATGCTCAACATTTATATATTAAGATCAATGATATTTGCAATACCTGAAGTTGTAGAACCGCGTTTAAATTTTCAATTGCATTTTCAGGTGTTCATAGATGGAATCAAAGTGAGCGACGACCTAGAGAGAATGTATGGGTCAGACTTTGTGATACTCTCTGTCCAGCAATACAATTTAAAAGTGCTTGTTCATAGGCTGAGTTTTGACGTTTTTGAGGATAGTATATATGATTGATATTATATGATATAAGAACGACGAAGCTGTAACGTTGCTGTCACTGTAAGGATTTTGGCTACGATTTCGCACGATAAAACAAATGGTGGTGATTCTGGAATGTGATGATTCGGAAAAAGCCAGACCAATTCCACTTTGACCGCTTTCTTATTTTTAGCTTTTCTTTTCAAATATTTACTTCTCTGGATAACATTGTTCAAAGATATACTTTCATGAACATGTTCGGTGAACAGCTATATCACGCTATTCACTCTGGAAATTGGCCTTTTCACTATGAACTCTCTCGTGAGCGTTTCTCTCATTCAATCTTTACCAAACTTAATAGCAATGTTTATAGGCGTAAAGTTTGAATGCAAATTTGATAGGGTTTTTTTCACTACATTATTTACTCCGGAGTAAATAGCCGTGAATTTTTTAAATGTGACCGTCGCGATTTATATTACATATTTATGGAGCAAATTGATAAGGATATATCCCTATCTATTCCAAAATATGGGCGCTCAAAGCAGGCTGTATATGTAATAAACGAATTTGTAGTTTTATACAACGTAGCGAAATCTTAGTGCACTCGTAACACAATCGGACATAACCTAAGTATATCTGGCAGGTATTATTGTCTAATCGTGGGTAATCGTTGATAATCGTGGTCGATCATGATTTTAATTTTCAGAAGAATATACTTGGTTATTGTAGGATATGAAACAATTTTCTACGCCATTAGTAATTCAGGATTGGGCAGTCTTATGTCCTAGTTACATCACCATTTCGACGACGATGTAACACTTCGCGATTGATTTCTGTTGAGACTGACATATGGCCTCTGTGTTTAGTGTAACAATTCGTTTATATGTTCTTACTTTTTTGTAAAATCAAGTTCGCTCATAGATTGTGCTGTTAGAATCTTTTGAGTTAACACTGTTAAATTAAACACATTCCGTGATCTAGAAAACAATTGAGCAATGGTGTTTATTAAGAAGTTCCATTAGAGAATGTGCTTTTAAAAGAGGAAACTGGAGCCATTTTGAATAATTTGATGTTGATGATTTTATTTTGGTATGTGGAAAAAATGATTTGAACTTGTGTTTGAGAATATAATGAGTATTTTCGTGATATTAGGGCAAGTTTTCTTTATAGAAAAACTCTTTACAATGGTTATATCGTCATGAAGAAATTGCCTGGTGGTCGCAATGCTGGTGTGACCGGGGTTTTAGGTGTGCATATTAAGCCACTGTATATATTTCAAATTTTAAGTCACGACCACAATAATGTGTGTAACTCATCAGAATGTTGAGTTGAATCCGCAATTTAATCGTGTCAGTTAGAGCCGGGCCAATGATGCTTATATTCTTATTTTTCAATTATTGATAAATGTTGTGCAACTGTGAAGATTTGGCGATATAAACAAGTTTTTGCTACAGGTAAACTTCGGTTCCAGTGAGCTCGAGCTTCATGGACCGTTCCAAGGCGTAAATCTTCATATTTAACGGTAAAGTTATTTCGGTGCGTATGTAGTCTGTTTATACACTTGTGTCGTTAGTTCGTGCCTCTTGACAGTGTTTAAAATATTCAAACTTTTATTGTATCACTAATCGGAATTCTTGTTAAAAAATAACGTTGGTTAACAGTGATTGAAAGCAAATATCACGCTTGGTGATTGCCGACACTGCAAATGGATTTTCGGCCGTTTTCCAGTTGAATCTAAACTTCTGATTTTGCCTCAACGCATTATTATGTTAAACGCATTTTATAATGTTAAGTTGCAATACGTAAAAAGTACGATCATACTTTAAGAAAATATCATTTTGCGAATGTTAGTCCCTAAAATATAGTTTCTATGTGTGTATGTATGTGTGCTATTATTCTATTTTCATTAAAACAGAAAAAAGACGTGTTTTGTTATATGTGTTTTCGACCATGTTGAAAAAGGGTTTATATGTTTAAAATAATGTTAGATTGCAGAATTATATTGAAACGAGTATTTTTTTATATATCATATCCAATTATACTTTCATAAAACATTGCTTAACCTAACTTAAAAAATTGCATTGACGTCATTGCGAAATGACATAATTCGATTTCAACTCGGCAATACCAACGAGCGCGTTTGTGCACTTTATTTGCTAAGGAAAATCAGAATCTTTCTAAAAATAGATGACATTTTGATACATCCCTTTTTCAACTGTGGAGTATGTCAACTATATCATATTTAAATAATACGGAAAAAGACCGGTCAATGATTCTGATGAAACTAAAGCGAGAATGAAATTCTAGTATCGGAGTCCTAAGTGATATTTAAATTTAATACACATTTCTTAATATCAGAGCTTAAGCAATGTTTTAAGCAAATAAAAAAACGATAAAAAAATGATGAAAAAAGTTTATTTTTAGGAAATTTTAAGGATGCCGTATATTTTGAAGAATGAGATAGCAATGAGGGATAATTGCATTTTTACAATTAAAAGTATTATAAAAAGGAAGATTTAAGGCAAACAAAAACTAGTTGCCATGGTAACAATTAAAAAAAATAAAAAAATGCTAAGAGTTTGGTGTGCATACTCAGATCTTATACCTCTGCGTTTAGCGTGTGCCTGGAGTTCTTGCCATGATTTCATATAATTGCGTTTTGCCAGTGTCTTCAGTTTGTCTACTACGAAGTGATCTTTTCTAGATGCCACACTTAATTTCAATGAGCATATTCAAAGAAAGTGTAAAACTGCTATGTTAAACTATTTCAAGATAAAAAATATCCGTAAGTTTCTAACCAAAGAAGCAACTGAGGTCTTAGTTCTGTCATTAGTAATTTCTCAACGTCATTCTGTTTGGTATCGCTCAGTGGGAACTACGCAAATTACAACGTATCCAGAATATGTGTGCTAAAATTGTTCTTAACCGCTTAAGACGTGATAGTTCAAAACAAGCATTATATGACCTGCACTGGTTACCCATAAAGGCAAGAATTAATTTTAATATCCTCACTTATATGTAAAACTGTTTTGTTGGAAATGCTCCTGAATACCTTATTGAACTTTTGTCTAGAAAAGATTCAAAACGCACACTTCGATCCTCGAAATCATCAATAGAATGCTACGTTGTGCCTTTAAATAAGAAAAAAAACTTCTGTTACAGAAGTTTTAGAACTTTTGGCCCTAAGCTTTTGAATGAACTGCCCCTTAGCCTTAAACAAGGTGTGTCAGTAAACACCTTCAAGATACATTTGAAAACTCACCTTTTCAGAGATGATTATGCATTGTTCTAAAACATATACCCATGAACTATTTACCAATATATTGATGAGCTGTTGTCTGTTAATACGTTGGTGAACACTTATTATGTATATAAATGTTGTACAAAAATAACCTCATTTATATACTATGCATTGAACTTTGTATGTAATGAACTGTGTGCTAATATTCATGATTTTGTCATTGATTACTTGTTATTTAATGCTTGTGTCTGTATTGCTATTTAGCTTTTATTATCTTCTAATTCATTATTGCACAACGCCATTGAATATGTATTCACATGTAGAAAAGGCGTTTAAGCAAATAAACAAGTTTCAAGTTTCAAGATATCTGTGCGTTGCGCGTGTGATTCTAGTTTACATGCTAAATACATATCAATGTGCATTTTGCTGTTGTCTCTGGTTTGCATGGTAAGATATGATATTTTTGCGTATTGTGTGCGGTTATAAATTGCTTGCTTTGACATGATCTCTGTCCGTTTTGTGTGTTTATCCAGTTTGACTGCTGTTATATGATCTCTATGTGCAATGTGTGCGTCTTTAGTTTGCTTGTTACGATTTTATGTCTGTGCGTTTTGCATGTTTCTTCAGTTTACGTTATGTGTGTGTCTAGTTTGCATGGTAAGATAGGATATTTGTGAGTTAAAGGAACACCGGTTCTGTTTCAAACGTGACCAGATTAAAGAAACATTATTTTCTCATATTTGTTCTATTAAGCAATCACTATGCTTGAATTTTATCTCAACTTAAGTATTCATATTTCAACTATCGTCTTTGAAATCTTATTACGATCTTATATTTTAATTGATAATCAATTAGGCTATTATTCGTCATCCACAACAAAAGTACAAATACAACTCATTAAAATATACCTTAACATTCAACAACTTAAGTCGACATATTCATTTAATGAAATGGGACCGCTGTATTAGATGTGTTTACTGTTATCCCATATTTCTTTTCTCTGAAATTTTCTAAGCCACAAGGAAGTCTTTGTATGAAGTAGCGATATCAATATATGTTTCCCGGTCTATGGTTTACTGTTCATACGTTACGTCTTTGGTGCAATTTCACATCTTGTTAAGGGATTCAATGTATGGCTGCTTTAAGTTAATGTGTACCTTAGATAACAGAATGTCTTGTAAATTCTAGAGGTTTTACTAATGTTTATATTTTCTCCGAACCCAATGCCATGTGAGCGCATATGTACCATCAAGCAAAGCAAAATAATATTTTACAGGACTTGATTCATTTGGTATGTTTCACCGTGCTCCACATTTTCGGCTCTTGCCACTTAACGTGCTTTCCGGCTTTCTTTGCCTAAAGTTAATTGAGTAAAATAGCTCAATTACAGACCTCGCAAAGAACTTTGTCGTTACAAAGTTTAAGAAGAAAACCATTGTACGTGTAATCCCAAATGTCCACGTCTTGGAACGAGTGTATTTTTCTAATATAGAGAAAAACGCTTCTTCAAAACTCTTCAGTAAACGCAATCTCGAAATGCATTCTTAGGACAGTCCAAACTCGCTATGTCGACGTCGGATATCTCGACTTTCCTGTTATGTCTGCTTTTTTCTCCGGTCCCGAATTTATTCCTCTTTAATCTATATAAAATAAATCTGCTTGTGTCGATTGTTTCGCTATGTCGACCTCATATTTCGGTCCCAGTGGTCGAATTTCACACATTTTCCTTGTCCCTTATGTCGAATTGTAGATCGAGTTGTAGGTGAGAAAATTGTTATGAAAGTTTGCGGCATGCCGCTAAATTACCGTGCGTGTTAAAATAACACACTGTCATAATTGGAGGTTAATTGGAAAGTGTGAATAATTAAAGTTGTTTGTTTACGTTTTGGATTAAAGAGTCTTTTGTTGATCAAGCTATACATTGACGGTAAGGTCGACGGAAAATTCACCGGAAAATTCGATTGAAAGTTACGTGACGAAGTAATTTCTATACTGCAAGTAAATAAACCGACAGGCATTTTTTTGGTTGTTGTCATATAATTATATACAAGGACGTTTAACCGAAGAGCGCATTCAGCGATCCGGCAACATTATGGCCACGTACAACTACAAAGGGATCCATTGTGTCATATACAGAAACATTCAAGCCATGTACAACTACAAGAAGATCCCTTGTGTCATATATAGAAACATTCTGGCTATGTACAACTACAAGAAGTGTCCATGTGTCATATACAGAAACATTCAAGCCATGTAAAACTACATAGGGTTCCAGTGTGTCATATACAGAAATATTAAAGCCATGTACAACTACAAGAATATCCCTTGTGTCATATATAGAAACATTCGGGCCATGTACAACTACAAGAAGATCCCTTGTGTCATATACAGAAACATTCAAGCCATGTACAACTACAAAAAGATCCCTTGTGTCAAACATTCAAGCGATGAACAACTACAAGAAGTGTCCTTGTGTAATATAAAGAAACATTCTGGTCATGTACAACTACAAGAAGTGTCCATGTGTCATAAACAGAAACATTCAAGCCATGTACAACAACAAGAAGATCCCTTGTGTCTTATACAATACAGAAACATTCTAACCATGTACAACTACAAGAAGTGTCCATGTGTCATATACAGAAACATTCTGGCCATGTACAACTACAAGAAGTGTCGTTGTGTCATATACAGAAACATTCTGGCCATGTACAACTACAAGAAGTGTCCATGTGTCATATACAGAAACATTCTGGCCATGTACAACTACAAGAAGTGTCCTTGTGTCATATACGAATCATTCTGGCCATGTACAACTACAAGAAGATCCCTTGGGTCATATACAGAAACATTCAAGCCATGTACAACAACAAGAAGATCCCTTGTGTCATATACAGAAACATTCAAGCCATGTACAACAACAAGAAGATCCCTTGTGTCATATATAGAAACATTCTGGCCATGTACAACTACAAGAAGATCCCTTGTGTCATATATAGAAACATTCTGGCCATGTACAACTACAAGAAGTGTCCATGTGTCATATACAGAAACATTCTAACCATGTACAACAACAAGAAGATCCCTTGTGTCATATATAGAAACATTCAAGCCATGTACAACAACAAGAAGATCCCTTGTGTCATATATAGAAACATTCTGGCCATGTACAACTACAACAAGATCCCTTGTGTCATATATAGAAACATTCTGGCCATGTACAACTACAAGAAGTGTCAATGTGTCATATACAGAAACATTCTGGCCATGTACAACTACAAGAAGTGTCGTTGTGTCATACACAGAAACATTCTGGCCATGTACAACTACAAGAAGTGTCCATGTGTCATATACAGAAACATTCTGGCCATGTACAACTACAAGAAGTGTCCATGTGTCATATACGGAATCATTCTGGCCATGTACAACTACAAGAAGATCCCTTGTGTCATATACAGAAACATTTAAGCCATGTACAACAACAAGAAGATCCCTTGTGTCATATACAGAAACATTCAAGCCATGTACAACAACAAGAAGATCCCTTGTGTCATATATAGAAACATTCTGGCCATGTACAACTACAAGAAGATCCCTTGTGTCATATATAGAAACATTCTGGCCATGTACAACTACAAGAAGTGTCCATGTGTCATATATAGAAACATTCTGGCCATGTACAACTACAAGAAGTGTCCATGTGTCATATACAGAAACATTCAAGCCATGTACAACTACATAGGGTTTCATTGTGTCATATACAGAAATATTAAAGCCATGTACAACTACAAGAAGATCCCTTGTGTCATATATAGAAACATTCTGGCCATGTACAACTACAAGAAGATCCCTTGTGTCATATACAGAAACATTCAAGCCATGTACAACTACATAGGGTTTCATTGTGTCATATACAGAAATATTAAAGCCATGTACAACTACAAGAAGATCCCTTGTGTCATATATAGAAACATTCTGGCCATGTACAACTACAAGAAGATCCCTTGTGTCATATACAGAAACATTCAAGCCATGTACAACTAAAAGAAGATCCCTTGGGTCATATACAGAAACATTCAAGCCATGTACAACTAAAAGAAGATCCCTTGTGTCATATATAGAAATATTCAAGCCATGAACAACTACAAAAAGATCCCTTGTATCATATACAGAAACATTCAAGCCATGTACAACTACAAAAAGATCCCTTGTGTCAAACAATCAAGCGATGAACAACTACAAGAAGTGTCCTTGTGTCATATATAGAAACATTCTGGCCATGTACAACTACAAGAAGTGTCCATGTGTCATAAACAGTAACATTCAAGCCATGTAAAACAACAAGAAGATCCCTTGTGTCATATACAGAAACATTCTGGCCATGTATAACTACAAGAAGTGTCCATGTGTCATATACAGAAACATTCTGGCCATGTACAACTACAAGAAGTGTCGTTGTGTCATATACAGAAACATTCTGGCCATGTACAACTACAAGAAGTGTCGTTGTGTCATATACAGAAACATTCTGGCCATGTACAACTACAAGAAGTGTCCTTGTGTCATATACGGAATCATTCTGGCCATGTACAACTACAAGAAGATCCCTTGTGTCATATACAGAAACATTCAAGCCATGTTCAACAACAAGAAGATCCTTTGTGACATATACAGAAACATTCAAGCCATGTACAACAACAAGAAGATCCCTTGTGTCATATATAGAAACATTCTGGCCATGTACAACTACAAGAAGATCCCTTGTGCCATATATAGAAACATTCTGGCCATGTACAACTACAAGAAGTGTCCATGTGTCATATACAGAAACATTCGGGCAATGAACACATAAAAAGGTTTACCTTCTATCATATACGGAAAGATTCTTGCCTTTTACAACGACAAAGGGTCCCCTTGAATCATAAACGGAATCATTCAGACCATGTTAAACTACAAAGTGTTCCCTTGTATAATATACGGAATCATTCTGTCCATGTACAACTACAAAGGGTTCCCTAATAGCATAAACGAAAACATTCTGTCCATTTTCAACTACAAAAGGTTCCCTTGTATAATATACAGAAACATACTGGCCATGTTCAACTACAAAGGGTTCTCTTGTACCATATACGGAAACATTCTGACAATGTACACATACAAAGGGTTCCCTGGTATCAAAAACGGACCCATTCTGGCCATGTACAACTACAAAGGTTTCACATGTATCAAAAATTGATCCATTCTGGCAATGTACAACTACAAAAGGTTAGCTTGTATAATACCTAGAAACATTCTGGTCATGTACAACTACAGAGGGTTTCCTTGTATCATATACGGAAACATTCTGGCTATGTACACATACAAAGGGTTCCCTGGTATCAAAAACGGACCCATTCTGGCCATGTACAACTACAAAGTGTTCACATATATCAAAAATGGATCCATTCTGGTAATGTACAACTACAAAAGGTGAGCTTGTATAATACCCAGAAACATTCTGGTCATGTACAACTACAAAGGGTTCCCTTGTTTCATATACAGAAACATTCTGGCCATGTTCAACTACAGAGGGTTTCTTTGTATCATATACGAAAACATTCTGGCAATGAACAACTACAAAAGGTGAGCTTGTATAATACCCTGAAACATTCTGGTCATGTACAACTACAAAGGGTTCCCTTGTTTCATAAACAGAAACATTCTGGCCATGTTCAACTACAGAGGGTTTCCTTGTATCATATACGGAGACATTCTGGCAATGAACAACTACAACATGTCCCCTTGTGTCATAAACAGAAACATTCTGGCCATGTACAACTACAAAGGGTTCCCTTGTATCATAAATGAAAACATTCTGGTCATGTACAACTACAAAGGGTTCCCTTGTATCATAAACAAAAACATTCTGGCCATGTACAACTACAAAGGGTTCCCTTGTATCATATACGGAAACATTCTGGCTATGTACAACTACAAAGGGTTCCCTTGTATCATATACGGAAACATTCTGGCTATGTACAACTACAAAGGGTTCCCTTGTACCACATCCGGAAACATTCTGACCATGTACAACTACAAATGGTTCCCTTGTATCAAAAACGGACCCATTCTGGCCATGTACAACCACAAAGGGTTCCCTTGTTTCATAAACAGAAAAATTCTGGCCATGTTCAACTACAGAGGGTTTCCTTGTATCATATACGGAGACATTCTGGCAATGGACAACTACAACATGTCCCCTTGTGTCATAAACAGAAACATTCTGGTCATGTACAACTACAAAGGGTTCCCTTGAATCATAAACGAAAACATTCTTGTCATGTACAACTACAAAAGGTTCCCTTGTATCATAAACGAAAACATTCTAGCCATGTACAACTACAAAGGGTTCCCTTGTATCATAAACGAAAACATTCTGGTCATGTACAACTACAAAAGGTTCCCTTGTATCATAAACGAAAACATTCTGGTCATGTACAACTACAAAAGGTTCCCTTGTATCATAAACGAAAACATTCTGGCCATATACAACTACAAAGGGTTCCCTAGTATCATATACGGAAACATTCTGGCCATGTACAACTACATAGGGTTCCTTAGTATCATAAACGGACACATTTTGGTCACGTACTACTTCAAAGGGTTCCCTTTTATCATATACGGAAACATTTTGGCAATGAAAAACTACAACGGGTTTCCTTGAATCATGAACAGAAACATTTTGGTCACGTACTACTACAAAGGGTTCCCTTGTATCATATACGAAATTTTTTTGGCAATATAAAACTACAAAGCGTTTTTTTTATTATATACGGAAACATTCAGGCCATGTATAACAACAAAGCGTTCCCTTGTACCATATACGGAAACATTCTGTCAATGTGCAGCTATAGAGGGTTCCCGTGTATCATAAGTAGATCCATTTTGTTCACGTACTACTACAAAGAGTTCCCTTGTATCATATACGAAAACATTATGGCAATGTAAACCTACATTGGGTTCGCTTATATCAAAAATGGAAACATTCGGGCAATAAAAAAACTACAAAGGGTTCCTTTGTGTTATAAATGGAAACAATATGACCATTTACAACTACTAAGGGTTCCTTTGTATTATAAACAAAAACACTCAATGTACAACAACAAAGGGCTCCCTTATATCATATACGGAATCATTCTGGCAATGAACAACTACAAAGGGTTCTCTGGTGTCATAAATTGAAACAATCTCGATATTTGCAATTACTATGGGTTCCCTTGTATCATATACCAAAACACTATGGTCATGTACAACTACAAATAGAAAGGATTCCTTTGATATGATACAGAAACACTCCATGTAAAACAACAAAAGATTCCTTTGTATTTCATAAAGAAACACTCAGGTCATATACAACTACAATGGGTTCCCTTGTATCATAAACAGAAACATTCTAGTCACGTTCAACTACAAAGGGTTCCTTGTTTCAAAAACAGAAACACTTTGGCAATGTACAGCTACAAAGGGTTCTCTTGAATCATATACAAAAATATTCGGGCCATGTACTACTACAAAGTGTTCCATAGTATCATATACAGATACATTCGGGCCATGTACAACTACAAAGGGTTCCATAGTATCATATACTGAAACATTCGGGCCATGTTCAACTACAAAGGGTTCCTTTGTATCATATACGGATACATTCTGACCATGTTCAACTACAAGGGGTTCCTTTGTATCATATACGAAAACATTCGGGCCATGTACAACTACAAAGGGTTCCCTTGTATATAATTGGAAACATTCTGGCCATGTACAACTACAAAGTGTTCCCTAGTATCATATATGGAAACATTCGGGCCATGTTCAACTACGAAGGGTACCCTAGTATCATATATGGAAACATTCGGGCCATATACAACTACAAAGGGCTCCCTTGTATATAAACGGAAACATTCTGGTCATGTACAACTACAAAGGGTTCCTTAATATCATATACGGAAACATTCGGGCCATGTACAACTACAAAGGGTTTCCTTGTATATATATATATGGAAATACTCTGGCAATGTACAACTACAAAGGGTTCGTTGTTTCTTATTTAGAAACATTCTACATACTACAAAGGGTTCTCTTATATCAGATACAGGAACATTTGGGCCACGCACAACTACAAAGGGTGCCCTTGTGTCACATGCGGAAACATTCCGGCCATGAACACCTAAGAAGGGTTCCCTTGTATATTTTACAGAATCATTCGGGCCATGTACAATTACATTGGGTTGCCTTGTATCAAAAACAGAAGCATTCTGGTCTTGAACGACTACAAATAGGTCCCTTGTCCACATAGAGGAATATTCGGGCCATGTACAACTACAAAAGGTGCCCTTGTGTTAAATACGGAAACATTCCGGGCATGAACAATTAAGAAAGGTTCCCTTGTATAGTAATACAGAATCATTCTGGCCTATACAACTACAAAGGGTTCCGTTTTATCTCATACGGATTCGTCGTCTTCACGAGAGCATGGTTTGGGTGGCTAATTAAAATGCATGGTTTAGAGAATGACATTCACTGTCACATTTATACTTTGGCATAATGGCTCAGACATTTAAATGCGGTTTAATTGATCCTGATAACTTGCATTGCCAATTGTATCAAATCGATATTTTATGTATGAAACATAACAATAAGGCGTTTAATTATGGGCAATATTTCAACATTATTTTTGTGAAATCATGGTGGAGCGGACAAGGATGAAATAATACATGTCTTATATCTGTTGCACATAGGATATCAAAGCAGAAAGTAAACTTATAATATTATAAACACTGAGACATTTATAACAATAGATTTACTATTTTAATTTCAAACTTAATAGCGCTATACGTATAGTGTTACGTTCAAAGACAAGTATATTGTAATAGTAATTTATGTTGTTCGTGCGCGGCGTTGCAAGATCACCGCGACTCTTTATTTTTCAATCTTTTTAAGTATTGTAAACGGATTACAATTTTTATTACATATTATGTGTGGGATATATGTGCTATTTACTGACTATATTTTAGCCATTTAATATTTCATTGTACTTTGAAGAGAGTGGAAAACTTATTTATTGAAATTAATGGTTGTTAGAAGATTTAGAAATTAATGCATAAAATGCAGGCATATGTATTACCTTTAATTGAATTAGACTTACGAACAATATTTGATATAACTATTTCTGTAAATTATCGTTCGGTCTCTGGCTTAATTTATCATACAACACTACGCACTACTATATAAATTATCTACACTATAACTGAGCACAATATTCAAACAAGTATTGAATGGCTCCCCCCCCCCTTAAATATAAATATCATGAAGACGAATCATTTTAAACTTATTCACTCTTAGTCTTCCTTTCATCTTTAAGAGATGGATCCTCATTTGTGGGTTGGGCCATGTCCACCCTTGTTTCTCAACAGTTGTTCGTAGCTAAGCACCAGGAAAGCAAAACACAAAGCGTGCAATGTAGCCAACCTGAGCAATTGGCGTATACCTGTGTGTGCAATAAAACAACAACGACTTTGAAACTCGACTAGGGAGCGATTTGCAACATGTACTTGCATGTATTTGCGAGGGAATTAGATTTTCCAGATGCAGTTTTGCTGAAAAGTGTAAGGTATGTTAGTGTTTAAAACAACGGAAATCGTCGGACTAAATATCACCATGAGTTTAAAACCTACTCTTTGTGGGAACGCATGAGACTTTTCATAAAAACTTTTCATATATGTCAGAAAAATGGGATCCCAAGTGATATCATCCAAAATGGCTGTCCTGCTGATCATCAATTTTATCGTTCAACATTTTAAAGGCTTTTTGTGGTTCTAATGTTTTGAAAATGGCTTCAAAATCATGTGAATCAAAATACTGTGTATTGTACCAAAATAACAAATTTACTGAATTTTCTACAATATAATATGGTCGCCATTATCAAAGAACTTTAAAAACAGGCCGCCAAAATATGGAATATGCTTATTGAAATTGAATATTTTGGCTGTTGGCGTCAACAACCCCTTACTGTATTTTTAACTAATATGAATTTCGTAAAGTTCATATGCAGAATATTTTACAGATTCTGTCATCAAGCTATAAGGTTTTAAGGAGTTACGGGCTGTTATGTTTGTTACAGTTTTGGTATTACATGAAATTATGTTTTAAATCGTAAAATAGGCATATACCATGATATATGTTTGGTTTCAGATTCATTTTATAGCTACAAAATAGTCTGATTTTCAACAAAGAAAACGTAAACTGTAGAACTTTACCTTAACATGTTTCATTAAGAATGATTTCTATTAAAAGTAGCTTATTTCGAGTACAAGTTTTTGTGAGCAAAAAGTATTAATAAGGTCAACATAAGTGTCTTTTCTTAAATATACTGTTTAAATACATCATATAGGTTTTCTAGCTAAACAATTTGAAATGTTAAAACGGAAGGCTTCGTAAACAAGTCAAGTCAAGTCAAGTCGTGTCAAGTCAAGTCAAGTCAAGTTTATTAAGTAATATACGGCTACCGGCCCATTATACAGAACATATTTACATCAATGTCATTCAGCAATAGCATTGTCATTTCCATGAATATATAACAATATTAACAATATTAAAGAAACCTATCAACAGTTAGTTAGTTTTCATAATTGCACGAATGAATTGGCATGTCTTTAACAAATGGTTATAATTTTTGCATGAAAGTCTGCTATAAAATACCTCCACAGAAGAACATCATCCTATTAACATCTCATTAACTGAAAAGAGATCGGTTACCATATAAAACAATCACATCAATATAAAAAAAAACAATATTAAAGACTTAATTGTACAGAAACCAAGTATAGGTATACAATTCACCAACACAAAAATTGAGAAATACGGGGTCGTGTACATTACATTATGTTACATTGAAACAAAAGAAAATAGTCACTGTCAAGATTGAAAATAATCTAAAATTCACAATGTATTATTATTTACAATACGGATAATGACCAGTAGTAATGATGAAACTTAAGCGTTTATAAATTCAAAGTGTTACTTTTAACCCAATGGTGACTTACAGTTAAATACAATGCAGGCATGAAAAAGGTATCAGGAGCAATTTTGAAAAAAAAATGGCTTTGATTGGCTTTCTAATTCTGCGACATTATATAATTATATAGTATAGAATATTTACCAATGTTAATAGTTTCCTCGGAAAGAGAACAATTTTGCTAGCAATTCCTGTTAGATGGCATAGAAATGTGATAAAATGTTATTGCTAACTTTCACGTAACTGTTTATTTTTTACCATGTAAATAAAACATTTGGGATTATTAAAACTGTTACAAGAGGCTCGACAATAAAACAGAAAATATGATAAGAGGTGTACATTAAAAAAAAACTTACCTTTAGACGGAAACATAACACACAATTGAATTAGTGTGTTCCAAAAAAACTAGCAAAATATCAAGGACATAATTTGAATTAAGCCAAGTGAACAATTAGATTTTTTTCCGAAATACAAACATCGTTTGCCAGTTATAAAATTCCTATTTTACCAAAAAAGACACGTTTCTGTTTAAATGTAAAATGGCTAAGAGTTTATTTATCACAACAGCCTTAACACGGAAGCACTTGCTCATCTTCACATATTATTAACATCAGAATACCATATACAAATAAGAACGACTCTTTTTTAATATTAATTGGATGAGAAACCATGACATTCTCATGAGGTAGTTCCAAGATTTGATTTAAACATATTGTATTCAACATATACAAACAAACTACACAGAATACACACACACACACACACACACACACACACACACACACACACACACACACACACAAGTTGCCTATAATATTGAAATGGATTGGAACGAAAGCATAGCTTATAGAGTTCTTCTCCAAGGGAATTAAATTACTCATTTACCAGAAAAATACGTATGATTGACGATAAGACGATATATATCTTTTATGCGAGAAAAGTTGTTTCTAATGCTAAAAAATAGGAATAAGTTTTTTTTAGATATGGATTCAATAGTTCAAACACGATACATAATAGATACAAAATAATGACAAGTGACAGTATAAAGGATATATAAGTAGCGTGTGGACAGATATGAAGGAAAAAAAGAAGTTGGGTACATACCATATTGGGGAAACACTGTAAGTCAGGTAATGGTCAGAAACGTTTCGAGTCTTGTATGGATTTATAAACAGTATCAACTATTTTGGAGTTGTTCTCGTTGTTTAGGGTTGGATTGCCATAGAGAATGAAACCATTGTTAATTTCTGTGATAATTGACATATCACGAAATAAAGTTTGTCGAGAGTCGGTATATAAAGGACAATGCATAAAATGGTGAGTACTACTTTTAACTTCACCACACTCGCAAAGAGGAGAGCTTATAATATTTTTACAATAAATGTGATAGTTAAGACCACTGCAATTAGTACGCAGTCGAGTGTGAAGTGCTTGTAATCGGCGGTTACCGTAATAATAGTAAGGCGGGCAGACTGGCAATCGACTACGATGTGCATATTTAAAGGATGCAATTGAACGACAATCCCGCATATTCTGTGGAAGTTCATTCCATGCATGTATAGTTGAAGGTAAGAGTGAGGAAAAGTAAAATTCTGTGCGTGACATAACCGTTGTTGTGTTAGATGCATTCCGTAGTGGATAATTCTGTGTACTGACATTTAAAGGTGCAAGGGATGATGGATATTCTTGGGCAAGGCCGTTTTTCATTTTATAGAAGAGACATAGTTTGTGATTAATGCGTCTTTCTGATAGAGTAGGCCAACATAGCTCCGTATGGAGAACATCAATCGAAATTAACTTAGTAGACCCACAAACTATTCTACCGGCTTCATTTTGTATCTTTTGCAGTTTTTTTTTTCGTATTCCGTACAATTATCCCAGACAATATCCGCATATTCAAGAATCGGAAGGATGTACGGAAAATAAATAGTTTCTAGACATTTTCTGTCCAGACGGAACTTAAGCCTTCGCATGATGCATATTCTTTTAAAGGCTTTACTTCTGATGTTCTCAAAGTGTTCATGCCATGTACAGTCACTGGAAAGAACCAAACCAAGATGTTTATGCGAATTTATTTCTGAGATTTGTTGACCATACATAGACAAATCTGGATAATTACGCGGTAGGCGTTTTCTGGAGAACAGGATTGACTTAGTTTCTGCAGGATTAAAGGTGACTAGCCATTTATCAACCCATGTACTAATGCTATCAATATCTCTCTGGATTATTTCAGTGGCCCTTAAGGGCTCGTCAACGAGAATATAAAGACTAGTATCGTCTGCAAATAACCTTACATTACTTACAATGTTGACAACAATGTCATTTATAAATATCAGAAATAAGAGGGGACATAGAATAGAACGTTGGGGGTACACCAGCCTTAAGAAAGACCCAACTAGATATGGAGCCAGGGAGAACTACACGTTGCCTACGTTTGCTAAGATAGTCACTAAACCACGAAAGTAAATTGCCGTCGACACCAGTTTCTTGTAGCTTCACAATCAAGCCCTTGTGCCAAACTTTATCAAATGCCTTACTGATATCAAAGAATACTGCTCTAACCTTTAGGCCATCATCTAATGCTTTACAAAATGTGTTGTAAAGGTATGCAAGCTGATTAACAGTAGAATTGCCTGGCCGAAAGCCTGACTGGAATGGGGTAAAAAAGTTTATGTCACGAAGGTAGTTAAAGAAGTGTTTATATATTGCCCTTTCAAACACCTTTTCCATTGTATTAAGCAGGGAGATAGGACGATAGTTAACAGGAAGAATGGAATCACCCTTTTTGAAAACTGCACACACATTAGCATCTTTCCATGGTTTTGGAAATCTACCGATTGAGAGAGACATATCAAATAGGGAGCACAACGGGTGTGCTAACGAGTGAGAACATTCTTTTAGGATTCGATTGCTTATGCCATCTGGTCCTGAAGCTTTATTAACAGGCAATGATGATATAATGTCAGTTATCTCATTTGGTAGCACTGTGATATTGTCAATGTTGTGGTTACTGTTATGAATACTGGCTGGCGGAACAATGTGGCCGGTATCATCTAATAAAGATTGATTTTTAAAGTGGGTATTGAGAATTTCAGCTTTACTAGCGTCATCTAGGCAGAGTTCGCCATCAGAGGGATCCAAGATTTAAGACACAATTAGCAGTCGTTATTGGAAAATTTCGTATACTTATTATACAGGTCGTATAGATGTACACAATTATACCATGAAATGTAAATGTTCTTAAAATATAATAAACCATGAATACGCTTCTTTTGAATATGATGCTGTATTAAAACGGTTTTATAATACATCCTTGACATCAAATGTAGATTTTGTGAACACTATATCATGTTTCTCACATATTTTGCCGCCAACACTCACACTGCGGCACACATAATTAAGAGTTATACATAAAATCATCTATTACTGATGCAACTTGTTGGAGAAGAAATGTGCTTCCATCAATGTTATTTCTTATATTCCTTTGGATTACGCTATCTATGCTATTTCACGAACATTACGGAGATAGCCGAGTAGTTACGATGTTGATTTGTCAAGTCGTCTTTCGTACACCTTAGCTACCTTTTATTGTGGTAGTTTTAATCACACTGATAAACAATCATTTATAAGAGCTAAATAGAAGAATGATGCAGCTCACCTTTAATAAGTCCTTTGAAGGAGTTGAATGAAACACATTTAGAAACGTACTAGGGAACACCATCTATCATAACAGTTTTCAAAATTCGTAAACTTAATGGTTGTAATCTGCCATGATAAATGTATACGTTATCAAAGAATGAGTACGTTTAAGTCTGCTTACAAGCTTTGAAAGTTAAAAAGCCGGAAGAAACATTTTTTTTGTTTCCTTCACAATTATGAAGATTTTACAACTTTTAATCATTATAATGATAGTTAGGAACGCAATAAATGGTCCACATAATTATCCTAGTATTAAAATAATAGATGCAAGGATTACAATATCTAAATCAAACAGATTTGTTCATTTCATTACATTAATAACACACTGAAAACATAATGTGGTTTGTAAATGAAGCCATTATGAAGCCATTATTAAAGCCTTGTTCCCTACTTTGGTTAGTATATTCGTGTACATTAGCGAATAAAGAAACTTCTTTTAATGCAATTACTGGTCACATTATGCCTGAACACATCTTATTAATCTTGACCTTGGTAGCGAAACACATAGTTCATAAATAAGTTCATTAAACGTGTAAAATGTAAAACAATTCAATCCTTATATTTTGACAAAATTTGCTACAATGTTGATAATTTCGAAAAAATCATGAGTCGTGTTTAAAATATTACGACAACCATATGCTTGAGTGAAGGAGAAGCCAGCAACAAACTTCAAAAATCGCCAAAATTGTCTGCAGTTTTACTGTATTAAAGTATATAATATTTTATAATATATTAACAGTTTTGCAAAAGTATTTTGGAATACGGAAGGTGAACATTTAAATACCTAGACTAAGACAACATGTTCAAAACATCACGAAATATTTTCACTGGTCTTGATTAAGAAATTAATGTCTATAAAATTAAATCCAAGCTGAACACACTATATGAACATTACTTTCATGATAACTCACACAAACAGTTGAAATTAATTCCATAATTTTTTTTCATAAATAAAAGTTTATAAAGACTTGTAAACCTTTTTATGACCCCGAAGGTCGGCATATTAAAATCGCACCGTCCGTCCGTCCGTCCGTCCGTCCGGCTCTGTAACTTTCCCTTGTATGGACAGATTTTAAAATAACTTGCCACATGTGTTCCACATACCAAGACGACGTGTGGCGTGCAAGACTCGTGTCCCTACCTCAAAGGTCAAGGTCACACTTAGTGTTTATTCACAATTGAGTGCTGCATATAAGGACATAGAGTATAGGTTGTCGTGTCCGGGCTGTAGCTTTCTCTTGTATGGACAGATTTTAAAATAACTTGCCACATGTGTTCCACATACCAAGACGACGTGTTGCGTGCAAGGCCCGTGTCTCTGCCTCAAAGGTCAAGGTCACACTTAGTGTTTATTCACAATGGAGTGCTGCATATCAGGACATAGAGTATAGGTTGTCGTGTCCGGGCTGTAACTTTCCCTTGTATGGAAAGATTTTAAAATAACTTGCCACATGTGTTCCACATACCAAGACGACGTGTCGCGTGCAAAACCCATGTCCCTGCCTCAAAGGTCAAGGTCACACTTAGTGTTTATTCACAATGGAGTGCTGCATATAAGGACATAGAGTATAGGTTGTCGTGTCCGGGCTGTAACTTGCCAGTGTATGGACAGATTTTAAAATAACTTGCCACATTGTTCCACATACCAGGACGACGTGTCGCGTGCAAGACCCGTGTCCCTACCTCAAAGGTCAAGATATAAGGACCTAGAGTATAGTTTGTCGTGTCCGGGCTGTAACTTTCTCTTGTATAGACAGATTTTAATATAACTTGCCACATATGTTCCACATACAAAGACAACGTGTCGCGTGCAAAACCTGTGTCCCTACCTCAAAGGTGAAGGTCACACTTAGTGTTTATTCACAATGGAGTGCTGCATATAAGGACATAGAGTATAGGTTGTCGTGTCCGGGCTGTAACTTTCCCTTGTATGGAAAGAATTTAAAATAACTTGCCACATGTGTTCCACATACCAAGACGACGTGTCGCGTGCAAGACCCGTGTCCCTGCCTCAAAGGTCAAGGTCACACTTAGTGTTTATTCACAATGAAGTGCTGCATATAAGGACATAGAGTATAGGTTGTCGTGTCCGGGCTGTAACTTTCTCTTGTATGGACAGATTTTAAAATAACTTGCCACATGTGTTCCACATACCAAGACGACGTGTCGCGTGCAAGACCCGTGTCCCTGCCTCAAAGGTCAAGGTCACACATAGTGTTTATTCACAATGGAAAGCTGCATATAAGAACATAGAGTATAGGTTGTCCTGTACAGGCTGTAACTTTCTCTTGTATGGACAGATTTTAAAATAACTTGCCACATGTGTTCCACATACCAAGACGACGTGTCGCGTGCAAGACCCGTGTCCCTGCCTCAAAGGTCAAGGTCACACTTAGTGTTTATTCACAATGGAGTGCTGCATATAAGGACATAGAGTATAGGTTGTCGTGTCAGGGCTGTTACTTTCCCTTGTATGGACAGATTTTTAAATCACTTGCTACATGTGTTCCACATACGAAGACGACGTGTCGTGTGCAAGACCCATGTCCCTACCTCTAAAGTGAAAGATACACTAAGTGTTTATTCACAAGGGAATTCTGAATATAAGGACATAATAGTGTAGGTTGTCAAGTATGGGTGGTATTTTTTATGTTCAGAGGTAATTTAAAATAACTTGCCGTATGTATTTGACACGTAAAGGCAAGATCAACTTTTCATGTACTGACCTTGTTCATAAGTCAATGTCACATTCGGGGGCATTCGTCACATACTGTGACAGCTCTTGTTTAAACATACTTTTTATCAATAGAGAAATTAGTCGGTAAATTAAGAGATGAAATATTCTAGAACATATTAAAAATAAATCAACAGAAACATTCTCTTCAACATTATAAAATTGTTCTTTATTAAAATGCGTGTGTGCATGAATCAAGAATATTAAAATAAATTCTAAACTTATCCTAATAAATACAGACTAGAAATATCATAGGTAAAGCATACAGTTACAGTTTTCTGTAACGAATATTGGTTACATAACATGGGAATAGAATATTCAACAATGAAATACAGATTTGAAAATAAAATCACATGTCAGACATGTCAAACTATGTTTTTACAATTTTAATATTTTGTAGTTATCCATTAATTATGAAAACTTTATTGTGAAATGAACAATGCCCTTTTTGGTAAATGTTAAGCTAACAAATTTCGAATATCCACCTTAACAACTATCATTTTCAAGAAATGTACATATTGATGCACAACATATTTCTGTAATTTAAATTTGAATAAAAACAACAACATGTCAGACTTTCTCTAACCTTCGAAATATGAATGTCATTTGTAGTCTAACTTTCTGTTGGAGTTAAAGAAATGAAAAATTACTAAAGAAATAGTGTAACATATGCATTAAACAAATGTATTACTAGTATTACATAAATAATATGTGCATTTTACATTAATAAACATATGCTGATTAAAAAAACTGAAACGGGACGGTACATCTGAAATTAAATTATTTTTTCCGTTATAAGCTCCACCTCAGCCAACTTTGACTTTTAGTTTTCAATTTGTGCATGACACTAAGAAAATCATGATCACTGAAGACAACCATTGATGAATGTAAAGAAGTCAAATATATTTTAGCAAGAACATACAACAACACACTTGTAACCGTTGTAAATTGATTTCTCCTATGTTAGTTTAAGAGTTCAAAAGCGCCACTGTCATCCTCTGGTATTGATGCAGCAAATGCAACAATGCCATCCGAAACTACAGCCAGCATTTGTCAATTTTGGTGTCAAGATAACTTGTGTAGTCCTGAGTATGGATTACAGTCTATCAAAACATTTTGACATTTATTATTCCAAACAAACTAAGATAATTTCTTAAGCAGATTTGTCAAATGTTTTGCGATAGATTAATATACATTATACAATTTCAGATAATTACCTGTCATTAATTTAATTGCTATGTGAAATGACATCTAAAATTTATATACGTAATATACCCCTTATGTTTTCTGCGTCCTTATGTTTATATGTTAATTTGCTATAAAGATTAAATAGAGGTAAAATATTTATGACCTGCAATTTCTAAGCAGTACTATACGTATTGAAAATCCGGTTTCAAATGGTGTTTTAAACTGTTGAAATGTGAATGTTTTACTTTGGTATCGAAAGGAATGAGTTAAAACTGGTTTAGACTAGATTTTATTCAGGTATTTTCTTGAATGTTTTCTGCTTTTGAAAGTGTCAATAATTGCAAAAAACAATGGCAAGCAGAGATGAATACATGGGGTGTTCATTAAACATGTTGCAGTTTAATCTTGTTCCAAATAACAGCATGTTTGCTTTATTAAGCATTTCTGATTTTCATAATTTCGCTAAATCTCATATTTATAACATGTATCCAACATTTGTGATTAAAAATCATTTAAACATTATAAAGTTATACCATTATTATTATTATTATTATTATTATTATTATTATTATTATTATTATTATTATAATCATGTTTAAGGCTAATATTAGTACATACATCCATTTCGTAAAATTACACTTAGAGCATAGGTTTCTAGAAAGAAATGAAATAGGCAGCTTGATAGATTTCATCAGTGCAATATTCATACTAATAAATATCTAAAATCAAAATATATATAATGTAATTTCGCCAGGCCTCATCTTCACTAAGTGTATTCCAACATTTGTTATTAAAACATCAATAACAAAATTACAATTCTTATGTTTCAAAATAAAATACATCTGTCTAATTAAGATGCAAATTGAGCATATGGTCTTAAGAAAGGAATGAAGGTCCTCCACGATTAATCCAAGGTTTTGATCTCCAAGATCAAACCACCGTTTGGTCCTCTGGGATGAATCCACGGAAAGGTCCTACACGATCAATCCAAGGTTTGGATCTTCAAGATCAAACCACAGTTTAGTCCTGTTGGATGAATCCATGGTTAGGTCCTCCACGATTTTGGTTTCAACGATCAATCCACGATTTGGCCGTAAACAATCAAACCATCTTTTTGTCCTCCGGAATCAATCCACGGTTAGGTCCTCCAAGATTAATCCACCGTTTGTTCCTCCGCGAATTATACATGTTAAGGTTCTCCACGATCCATCCGAGGTTTGGTTCTCCAAAATCAAACCACTCTTAGTTCCACCACTATAAATCCACCTTTTAGTCCTCCACAATCAAACCACTCTTAGGTTCTCCACTATAAAAACACGGTTTGGTCCTTCACAATCAAACCACTCTTAGGTCTTCTACTATAAATCCGAGGTTTGGTCCTCCACAATCAAACCGCTCTTAAGTCCTCCACGATTTGGGTTTCAACGATCAATCCACGATTTGGCCGTAAGCAATCAAACCATCTTTTTGTCCTCCGGAATCAATCCACGGTTAGGTCCTCCAAGATTAATCCACCGTTTGTTCCTCCGCGAATTATACATGTTAAGGTTCTCCACGATCCATCCGAGGTTTGGTTCTCCACAATCAAACCACTCTTAGTTCCACCACTATAAATCCACCTTTTAGTCCTACACAATCATACCACTCTTAGGTTCTTCACTATAAAAACACGGTTTGGTCGTTCACAATCAAACCACTCTTAGGTATTCTACTATAAATCCACGGTTTGGTCTTCCACAATCAAGCCACTCTTATTTCCTCCACTATAAATACACGTTTTTGTTATCGACAAATAAGCAACTCTTAGGTCCTCTACTATAAATCCACGGTTAGGTCCTCCACAATCAAGCCACTCTTAGTTCATCCACTATAAATCCACGTTTTGGTTATCGACAATCAAGCCACTCTTAGGTCCTCCACTATAAATCCACGGCTTGGTCCTCCACAATCAAACCACTCTTAGGACCTTCACTATAAATCAACGTTTTGTTCCTCCACAATTAAGCTACTCCTCTTAATTCCTCCACTATAAATCCACGGTTTGGTCCTACACAATCAAACCGCTCTTAGGTCCTCCACTATAAATCCACGGTTTGGTCCTCAACAATCAAACCGCTCTTAGGTCCTCTAATATAAATACACGGTTTGGTCCTCCACAATCAAGCCACTTATAGTTCCTCCATTATAAATCCACGGTTTCGTCCGTGACAATCAAACCACTCTTAGGGCCTCCACTATAAATCACGGTCTGGTCCTTCACAATCAAACCACTCTTAGGTCCTCCACTATAAATCCACGGTTTGGTCCTCCACAATCAAACCGCTCTTAGGTCCTACACTATAAATCCGCGGTTTGTACCTCCATAATCAAACCATTCTGAGGTCCTCCACTATAAACCCACGGTTTGGTCCTCCACAATCAATCCATTCTTAGGTCCTCTACTATAAATCCACATTTTGGTCCTCCACAATCAAATTACTCTTATGTCCTCCACTATAATTTCACGGTTAGGTCATCCACGATCAATCAATGGTTAGGTCCTCCACAATCAATCCTTGGTTAGGTCCTCCACGATCAGGGATTATACCGTATTAAAGAATACAGTTTAAGGTATCGGACGCACAAACGAGCTTTGTTATTGTATTCAGCCATTGCCGATAATGTTACGTTTTGTGGCCTGGTTACCCAATATGAATATGATATCATTGGAAAGCGAACTTCTTGCTGATCACTTATAATTATGTTCAAATTAAAGACAGATATAAATATGAATACAATGGAGCACGGATAAAAGTAACGCTTAATTTCCGACTGTAGTGAAGTTGTTTTTTCAGGGAAATGTTTTCTAAAATATCAAAAGTGATCTTGAGTCACCCCTCTTTCTTATTGGAGAGATAGTAAGGCATTTCTACTGCAATTGAGAAACTGACAATCCCTTTTGCATGAAATGTCTTCACAATATCAAGAGCTCAGGACTGATTTACTCACATCTTGGACAGATACATAAAAGCCGCAAGTAATAGGCAGTGTATAATCGATAGCTATTTAACAATTAGTGACCAACCAGTTCCCACTGGGCGTATTTCAATATTAACAAAGCTATGGAATATAAGACAATACCTTACGGTTAATGGACTGATACTTGGATGTTTCATTTTATCCATAAATAACATTGGAAATAAGGTAGTCACCAAGTGTATTAATAATCGTGATACAGTATAATCCAAGTAAAACAGTTTCTAGTGGAAGCGCAATTTTTGAATTTAACAAAACTCACGTTTAAGTTGTTTAAGCTGATATATAGCATCAAAGAATATCTGTTGTGCAAAAATGTTTGATGAAACTACAGTAACATATAGTGCTGGGGTTATCGTGCTAGGCTTTGTAGCAGTTTGGAAAGTTGTTTCAAGCTCCATTCTGTTGTTGTGCTTTTTTAAAAATAGACGGAAACAGTTTCCGCCGTTTTTGGCGAACGTTGTTCACATAACAGTGAATAGTTTAATGCAGGGTGTTTTCGGAATCTACGCTTCAACATTAGGAATGGTTTCCATTGCCACAGGCGTGCCCGATTTGTTATGCTCAGTAGGTGTTGTAGCCGTATGTATTCTCTTGGTTCACCGATCTTTGCAAACATTGTACATATTTGTACAGAGCTGTTTGCAATTTTCAAGCCGTTGTGGAAAGCCGAGAAAGAATTTAATCATTATCATCAATATATTACTTTTGGTGGTGTCTGTATGTGTAATTGGGATACCCTATACAAACGGAAGGAAGCATACATACACTTATATCATTGAATGTTCTACAAAAAAGGTACTGAATAACAGAGAGACATTCATTGCACTGCATGCTGCGCTGCATGGAATACCTTCTCTACTTTCTGCGATTATATACGCTGGAATGATCTGCGTAGTCACCTCAAACTTGAAGAAAAGGCATTTGTGGAATATCAGACTGGCGAATGTAGCTTCAACTACAAGATCGGAGCAAAACTGTGAAACGACAACAAAAAGTGTGAAAGATCCCGAGTATGAAAACAAAGAAACACAGACATCGAAACCAAATTCTGTTTTTGATGCTGGACATGTTCATATCAACCTTCTAGGGGATACTGGAGTGGTGATTACTCCTAAAACTGGTGAAGTAGATGTTGAAAAGCGTGTACTCATAGAACCGTCCATACCGCAAAGCCCGGAGAAAGTCCCAAATCCTCGTCCTGTTTGTGTGAGAATGTCAGCACTGAAAACAATGAGGTGGTATCTGATTGCAGACTGCACAATCCCGATAGTGTACTTTACACTCGTTATCATTTGTTTAATATATGAGACAAAGAAATTGTCAATGCATCTGCAGACAATTGGGTTTGTGGTTCTGTATTTTAACACGGCTATAGACTTCTTTATTTTAGTAAAACGATATAAATTAGTGCGAGAATATGTATGCAATTTATTCCCACGCTTTACCAATCGGTCAAACAGTATGTAAACGTTTGGATGGAATGCGTGAAACACTTCCTAATGTATCCTTGTAATCAACGCAAATGTACATGTGGATAATATATTTAGCAGGGTCAAATAATGTAATAAATGCCAATTTAGGTTGTACTGGTTTCAAGTTCATATATATCCGCAAAATATAGATTCATTTACATTTTTTATTAAAATGAATATAAGTGACGAGCAGGTACAAGACTGATTGAAAGGTCTTTACGTTTCGCTTTTTTACTCGTTTTTGCGCAGCTTTGCTGATTTATTTCTCGTTTAGTGCCTATAATGCCTTTTCATTGTGCCTCGTAATAGGGTTTGTGTTTTACATAGTTGATTACTAGCGATACTCTGTAGTTTCCATTATATATATATATATATATATATATATATATATATATATATATTATATTACTTGTTTGGTTTGAAAACTATTTATACGGGATTAGATGTAAATAAAAAGGGACCATTTATCAGCTTATTCTGGTAGACAACTTTCTATGAACGTATAAACCACTTATCGAAGCAAAGCTACTCCTTGTTAAATCTCAACATGAACTGAATAAACGTGAACTGCCTTATATATGGGTCGCTCATTAATCTTGTAGAACATTCCATTAGAAACGGCAACCGCATGCGACAAAAATCAGCATTGAAAACAAAAGACATGATCTATAGCTTCCGATTTATAACAAGAAGATGGATAATATGTTCGTGTTTGCTTCATAATTTTAAGATAAGCCAGCCATCATTAGAATTCAAGAATGTGTTAGAGCATTTTAAAACGTAACATTTGGATTATTTTTGTATTCAAGAGGTAGTGAACTTACACCAATATGACGCTACCATTATTCTAAAGGGAGGTAATAAAACAAATAAAAAGTGTATATTTAGTAATCTTATTTATTTGCCACTTAAATAACATACTGCCTTTACTTAAAAAAACTCGGCGCGAAAAAATAAAATATATAGAAATATATATTTAAACTTAACATTTTGTTCATTTATATAGATACTTAAAGATACTTTACAAGTCGATGTTGTTTTAAAAAAATAATGGATGACTTACCTTAAAATAATTGTATCAACTGATAAACTTTGGCGATTTTTCGTAAATTACAATATTTGTTGTCATGATATTATTACCCATAATACTAATGAAATGAAATATGTGAATGCTTTTATTGTTTTCACAAATAAATACTCAAAGCTCTATGTAAAACTATTTCCAGCTATTGAAATTTTATGACAGGTCTAAAATAATTAAGCTGTACATGTTTATTAAACTCTTGTATTTTGAAATATTAAGTTTAATATTGAAGTAAAGGTGCAATAATTATAATTTCAAACTACTTATATGTGATGTTTCCTAATTATATGAAGACTTTGTATGACTAATTGTTACAATATTTAAATATGTTATAACAATTACTTGTATGTATAGACTTTGACCTGAAACAGAAGAAGAAATGTGTATATATTGCTGACGATGTAAATTGCACATGTTTAAGCTATAGTGTCTATTCTGTTTCGTTCGATGGATTATATAATAAATAAAGCAGATAGAAATAATAAAACCACTAGTAAAATTACTGATTAAACAATTGATTTTTGTTGTTTAATCCTAGCATAACTGGCCAAAATCAAAATCACAACATGATTTCTATAAAAATCTATGTCATGATGGTGACATAAAAGATGAATTCCACTTTATGTCTGTAATGTATGACATTAAAGGTTGAGAAATAAAATCTTACCTTAGCCCAGTGTTAGGAAATTCATTTATTTCATGCAAAACAGGAACTATATAGTTCATATTAAATTGTGTACATTTTTTAAATAAGTATTTTTGAACGTCAAAACATAATTCTCCTCTTGTCTTTTTGTTCAAAGTTCTGCGATTTCAGCCAGTTATCAATGTTTTGCATTATTTGCAGAATTATGGCATTTACTGTGTAGTTGTGTACATGTAAATGTTTTTTTGCAGTTTATGTGTTATGAGCTTAACCTGTCATAGATGATGTTTGTTACGTATAAAACAACCTTTTAAAGTCGTAGCTACCGAAAATTGACATACGTATAGAGGTTTGCTTGAGCCGACCAGGTTGCAATGGATGCTAAAACAACATAAGTTTGCTTTTTTCTCAACTTTATAACAAGTTTGCCGCTGAATCTCCTGTTGTGTTTTTTTGTTTTTTTTGGTAAATTTGACTTTTTGTGTATCTTTTAAAGATATGTGAAAGCCTTTGAATTTTGTTTAAGTGCATTTATTTATATTTATTTATTTATAGTGAGTTTCTGAATCCTATTTCATGGTCTTGCATTTTTTTTGGACTTGTTTCTGTAGTTTGTCATATAACTATTAATCTAATATTAGAAACTAGTGTTTGCTTGTGTCAATTTGTCTCTGTGAATTACAGTTGCAACTTTATAATGCTGCTTTTAAAAGTATAAGTTGTAACATCTGAAGATGTTTGACGCCTTATCAGTGTTCTTCGATGACTTTATCAAAGTGAACGGTTATAATTTGACAACATGAACATAGAACAGAACATTTATGGACTTGAAATATACAGATAATCGTCATTATAAACATATTATATAAAATAAAAACACATGTGAACACATATTAACGCAATTTATTTTATATCAATAGTGAAAAATGTATAATAATGAAGCTGAAAAAAAAAGTTTGCTAACAGTTTATATGCGCTTGCATTGACCTTCTTGTGTCTTTAAATTATTTTTGCCATAAATCATTGTAACTAATACATTTCAAACGGAAGTAGAACTCGTCATATATCTCCTGTGAGTTACAGTCCTCATTCCTGTCAGGCACGTTTCATCCATATCCCGTCTTGGTTCTCAATTTAGACCTGCATCCGCGTGTTAAACGTCAGTACGAACAGTTGCTTACGATGAAAGCGACAAAGTGCTGAATGAATTGAAGCCACACGTATGAACTTGAGGGTATAAGGCTTCAGACGTTTTCCCCGAAAGGTTACCACGACCCTAATAGATAAGCTACATTTAAGGTGTAATCAAATGTAAACTATTTTGAAAATGTTAATACAAATATTAAGATAAAAAAGACGACATACAAGTTTTTGACTTGTTCACAAGGATTTGAATTGGGTATATTGAGTTTGAATTCAACGACCTTATCATTCAAGCTGTTTAAGTAATAGCTAAGATGAGCTTTTACTTGAATGTTTTTTCCGCATATGTCTATGTCATCCTAACAAATCAAATTAAAAGTATGTCATTAACAATATAGCACATTTAGGTTGTAATTGATTGTAAAATATTTTAAAAATGTTAATACAAATATTAAGTTAAAAAAGGCGAGATGCAAGTTTTCGTTCGCAGAAGGATTCGAATTTGGTATATCGAGTTTGAAATCAGCGACCTTAAAATTAAGTCTGTTTAAGTAATAGCTAAGATGAGCTTTTACTTGAATCTTTTTCGCATATGTAAATTATTTATTGTAAAACACATGCTATTGTGAGATTTTGAAAATAAACTGTCTGTATGTCTGTCTGTCCGACTGTCTATTGTTTCGAGCCCACCTCCAGGTGCATTTTTTCTGACAGGCTTACTGTACGAAAACAAAGCCGAATGTCTATTTGTCTGCATTGGTATTAAGCACAAACACTGAAGGTGACTCAAAGATTATTATGAAAAGCTGCGTATAAAGGTATGGATCTGTAGGGATAATCTAGTATAGCATGACTTTTTTCAAAAAAATATTCTTTTACGTATGCCGACATGTTTTTGAGAAGCATAATTTGAGCAAGTCTTCTTTGAATATATATTTAATTTAGTAAATATCATCCAAAATACAATACATTTGTTTGCAAGATATACCACATAAGCTTGAATAATTGATGTTTGAATTTGAATGGCGCATAATCAAGTCTGTCGAATCATAAATTACCGTTCAACTTTCAAAAATAAATCAAAACCAGGCCTAGTAGTTATTACAAAATTACAATCGAAAATTAATAAATCCGTTACATTTTAATTATGAAAACATTGTCATGTATAGAAAATATTACGGAAAAACGTTTTAGATAAGTGAATTCTCCCTCGATTATTTTGACAGAAAAATAAAACTGCGTTACTTATAAAAACTCCCTTTGAAACTTCATATTGGACGTCTTATGTTGTAATGTTTATTTTCAAAAATAGTATTGTTCAACATTTATATAGTTCAAAATAAAGTTCAAAATTACAGAAGAGTATATATTTTTATTGTTTATCGTCAAAAACAACACACAAACATCTTCAGAATGAACTGTTGAATATTTGTTTCATTGTTTCTTTTAAATCTTATTATTATTATACTGTTTTCATGATCACATCTTTTGAAACTGCAACTCTGCCTAACACATCTATCTTAAAACGCAACACGACAACATCATCAAATACTTGATGCGAAATCTTATATGAGTTATACATGTTTTTGTTAAATTGAAAGTTCTTCGTACCAAAGCCATCAATTTCCGACAGTTTGCGTTATCTGCTGGTAAGTCATGTAAAGTATTTTGCAGCACATGTTTAACAAATTGAATAAGCTGTCCATAGGTAAGGACATTTTTGCTTACTTTGACCAAACCAAATCGTTTTGGTCGTATTTGTCTTGAATCTTTTTTATAGATTCAGTACAAAAAGGATAATCAAAATACTTCTTGTCCGGTCAGCCGGAAAATAAATTGTAACAATGATGAAAAGATATGGCAATCAGAAATGAATAGTGCACATACTGGATTTTTTTAACTAAGGAGCATTTTAAATGCACGACAATCAGAGACAGGGGATACGTCTATACCAAATTTGGGGTCTGGAAACCAGAGGAAACCAGAATAATCTAAACAATTTGCAAAAAGAGATATAAATTTTGTTTGACACTTAACGCTAATTGCTTTCTCAAGCAGAAGATTAAATCCTGGGGAAAAAGTACAGTAAAATTGAAAGAGAATTACCTGGGGATTGAACGGTTTAGAGTTTACCTCTTTGACTTACAATTAACCTGCATCACTGACCATCGTCCATTTCTACAGATACTCACTTTCAAGCATACACCGCCGGCTATTGTAGAGATTACAAGGATACTCATTCATTCGGAAATTTTAACCATTACATGACGTGCCTGACGTTTTGATGTTCTCAGGGTTAACCTTCAAGTCAAAACGATTCAAAACTTCCCCACAGTACAGAATGTTTTGTGATCATTATTTGCAAGAATGCCAGCTGCAATGACCGTTGATCAGATAAGAGAAAGTTCATCTCAGAACAGTATTTTTCGAGCTGTTATCAAGGTATTGAAAAAACAAATTGACCAAGAACTATAAAAATACATGAATTTTACAAACTGCGATCTGAATTTATAATGATCAAAGATGTATCATTACGAGGAAATAGAATGGCCATTCATAGGCAATTAAAAGCGCGCGTTCTTAGACACACGAGACACATCAATATTATGTTAAAAAAGAAAAGCAAATATAGTGTGATAGTTGTTTGCCAGGCATTGACCGAAATGTTGAACATTTGACTAGAACATGCCAGAATTGTCAGTTAAAGTCACGTCCCTAAACTGCACCACAAAAACAGCCAACCGATTTTCCTAAACCGCCATGGTGTAAAGTTAAAATGGATATCACAGGCCAAATGTACAGAGGACAATATTTGCTTGTTTGGATAGACTATTTCTAAAGATATCCAGAAGTTGAAAAACTGACTTAAACAACATTTAATGAGGTCATTCAGAGACTCGTAAAAATACTTGCAACGCATGGAATACCCGACGAAAATCGTGACAGAGGACGCATCAAATATGGTCTCTGAAGAAAATCTATTAAAATGGTATTTAGCACAAACAAGTAACATCATATTGGCCACGTGCAAAAGGATTTGTGGAAAAATTCAACAAAACTGCCATGAGCCAAAAACGTTCTTGGAAAACTTATATTTACAAATTTCGGATGACGTAAAAAACATCACCACACTGCACTAATGGAAAATCACCAAGTGAAAAACTCTTCAAAAGAATCGTAAAAAAAATCTCTCTCACTAAAAACAAAATCACATGGATTTTTCTAGGCTACGCGAAACCGACAGAAATAAGAAAGAGGCAATGGAAAAAAAACTGCGACAAAAGATTAAAAAGCCGCATTGTGTTTAACAATCTGAGAAAGAAAATTCGTATTCTATTACGCGACCGATGAAAGCATCACACTGGTTTCAGAAGCTAACACCATTGTTTCTATTTTTATAGTTAATATCATGATCTAGCAGGTTTTCTTTACTCAAAACTACAGGAGGCGATTATAGGCGAGCTCCTCATTATGAAGGCGTTTCATTTCCTCATAATTACAGATGGGAATGTTATATTCTTTCTCAATTCTGAATAAAACAGTTCTATCATAGAAGCATTAATGTTGTTTCATTTGTTTATCAATTTTATGAAATTAATCAGAAAAATCGCTCAGGGTCGCGTTCAACCTAAACATTTATCCCATTTAATCGCTGATGTTGATCATTCATACGTCATGTGCTTGGAAACTTTTACTACAAACGTGCTTAAAGTCACACTGATGAAATACAATAGGATTTTTGGTTATGCGTTTTGATCCGGGAGGTTATATTCGACTCGAGTGGATTTTTGCAGATTCGGCAAAATCTGTAAAAAAATCACGAGAGTCGAATACGACATTCAGGATCAAAACGCACTACTAATAACCTTTTTATTATATACATTACTAGTTAGAGCACTGAAGAGCCACACGTTTTTATAATAAATGTCATTTTAACGACGCACTATTTTCTTTTATGACGTCTTTTAACATCGCGCAACGATACTTGTTATGACGTGACGTCACACGAGTGGAATACGGCCGTATTGTACTGGAGTGGAATACGGACTACTGTTTTTTTGCGAAATGTATTGCGTGTGGATTTAAGATGGGTATATAATAAAATCCGTTAGTGATTATATGGCGGCTGTTTAAATGTCCGCCTTCAGCCGCTCACTTCGCCCATTTTAAACCAAATTTTACATCATGCCATCTTCCCATTACAAAGTATTAAACGGTTTAAGAGTAGTTTTTGTATCCAATTTCATCGTCTTTTCTTTACAAAGTTCATCGGACGTAATAAAAACTATGATAAGGAATCTAATGAACAGTTATGTAAATTGTAAAATCCCTGTAACCAACCTTCTAATAATTAAGCCCGACTTGAGTTGTAAAATGATTTAAAAGAATAACTTTCTATATCATTCTTGTTGTCTTTTCTTTTTTATATTGGTATTTAAGAAAAATCCTGACGTGACCTTAACACCGATTTATGATTATTAAAGTAACGAGAAAGATCCTTTAACGAGACGAGCAACAGAACCTTGAAATAAAACGCAGCCAGGCGCATTGTGATCCAATATCTCAAAGTATGACATAAACCAAGCCAGGCGCATTGTGATCCAATATCTCAAAGTATGACATAAACCAAGCCAGGCGCATTGTGATCCAATATCTCAAAGTATGACATAAACGCAGCCAGGCGCATTGTGATCCAATATCTCAAAGTATGACATAAACCAAGCCAGGCGCATTGTGATCCAATATCTCAAAGTATGACATAAACGCAGCCAGGCGCATTGTGATCCAATATCTCAAAGTATGAAATAAATCAAGCCAGGCGCATTGTGATCCAATATCTCAAAGTATGACATAAATCAAGCCAGGCGCACTGCGACCAGTAGTTAACAGTACGACATAAATTAAAAACCACTGCGTCTTAGTAAGATTGGCTTCGTGTATTGGCTTAAGTTTACTCACAAACAAAAGAAACATGATCAATGACAAATAACCATCCATGCAATATAATTCACCAGCTTGAGCCCAAACTTTATTTTTAACATATTCCAAATCACTCCTTTCCCTTCGTTTTTGTTAACAACGCTGCCTCAGAGATTCATGTAGAGCTGATATATTCCTATACGCCACAAGGGAACCTGTTGTAATTTTCCGTCGCTAGAATGTCGCTAATTCGTTGACAGTGCTCTTCGGTAACATGTCCTCACATTAAATCTAAAACTCCTTCTAATGGATTGAAATGATGTAACCATGTTTGAAAACGTTAATTGATATTTTCCTCTCATAAACTATTAATAAAGCAAACCTAGTTCTACATATTGATCAAATCTTAAGATATGAACCCATTTAAGAACAAGACAACTATTATATAATAATGCTTTAAGAAGGCCCGTCTATTTTAATCATGTTTGCACATACGCTCGTCTAGAGGCAAGTTGTATCAAATTGTTGTGGTCGATTAAAAATGTACATTTAAACAATGACTTATATTGGCAAATATATCGAAGATTTGCGCAAACAACTTTGAACAACTTTGAATGATATATAAATTAATTCAACAACGTGCTTGAGCAAAACACAATGTCTGATCGGTAGTTGTGGTTAACAATGTGTCGCTGTCCGGTTCATACGAACATATGAAAATTAGAAACAACAAGAGCTGTCACAGGTGAGAGACAAATGCAGGTAATTTGGCCTTGTCGGAGTTATAGTTTTACAACTGTTTAGCTTGACTTTGACCCTTAAGACAATTACAATTAAGTTTTATAAAATATCGAATCAAATTAAGGGACAGTTTTAAAACGATAGTGGCTGAAAGAAATAAAGACATCGGATGCCAACACTGAAAAACAGACTGATGTTACAGACAAACAGACGCACAAGCAGACGGAGGAAAAAGTGAACGGACGGACAATCAGACAAACGAACATTCAAACAAACATTCGAACGGTCAGTGGGACTACTAAGACGACACTGAGAGGCTTGTAAGTATTTTATAGCGAAATATGTTTTTAATTCTATATAAGTCATTAATCGCTGGAGAAGATATGGCAAACAAAATGGCGATCGGTTAATAATACATGTTTAGATGGCTTATTTCTTTTAAAAAATCTAAAAAAGGAAATAATCATCAATCGGTTCTACAATATGGCTGGGCTAATGAAAAAAGAACATTAAAGGCTTACTGAAACATCAGTATCGTGCCAATATGTTGGGGTTTTTTCAATGGGGGTTCTTACTTTTCACTGATTTTCAATTTGAATTTATCTGTGGGCGCTCTAACCTTAATCTGCAAGTCCGTTCGAAGATAATGGACGTATATCTTGACGGCTGTACTGTTATTATCTAAAACATCTTCATATCCTATACACGAAAGACCACTTGGTTTATATATCAAAGCATAAGCTATATATTGTAGTCGAGTCATACAAGGTGCAAGTGAGTTATAGGCAGCCGTGGACTGTTTGTTTCCAACATCAACCTCAAAGTCAGGTACGCTTAAATGTAAGCTATATTTGGTAATAATTATTTAGTAAATAGCAGAAGCTAATAATGAAGCAAGAAACCACTGACAAAAATGCATTAATAAAATATTTAAGCAAAATATGCACATGTAAACAAAATAGTCTCTCTATGCAATTTGCATGACATGTACACAAAATAGTTTCTCTTTGCATTTTGCGATTTTTTTTAATTTAATTAAAAAATGATTTCATACGCAACAAGTAGTGAAAACTATATTTTAAAATTAAAAACATGCAGACCACTATTTATTTAACATATGTTATAAAAGTAAATGCCTTTAAAGCTGCACTCTCACAGATTGAACATTTTGACAATTTTTTTATATTTTGTCCTGGAACGACCCAATTTATGCGAAAATGTATGGAAACCAGTAATATAAGACTGCTGACAAAACATTAGATCGCAGATTGTCATATTTAAGATAAAAAATTGATGTTTTATGCATTTTTGATAAACCGTTCATAACGCTTTTAGCCATAAAACATTAATTTTCGAACGGAAATTTGAAAATCTGCGATCTGATCTTTGGTCAGCAGTCATATATATATATCACTGGTTTGCAGATATCTACGCAAAACGTGGCTCATTCCAAGACAAAAAAATAAAAGTTGCCAAAACAGGTTAATCTGTGAGAGAGCAGCTTTAAGGGTGTTTTTAATCATTAATAAAATAGGCGAAAGCATACAGATAACTTATGAAGTCTTTATTTAAATTTTAGTTACAATATATTTCAACACATATGTAATACATGATGCATGTATGAGATCATGTCAACTTAATATTGATGCACGTTTGCCATATCATATATTTTGCAAATTGTACCACATGGGTCTATGAGAAGAGAAATAAACTATATATATATGTAATACATGACATCAACAGTATTAACCTAAGTGGGTTTCACACACAAAGACTCACTTATTATTGTTTCGCGGATCAGTATCAAATTAACACAGTTATTATCACCCTTGTTTAAAATAGTTTTTTTAATCTTATAAATGTCATTCTTCAATACCAGAGCGGCGATGCTATGCGTACAACAGATTTATCAGCATCAAGTTTTTTTTAATCTTATAAATGTCATTCTTCAATACCAAAGCGGCGATGCTATGCGTACAACAGATTTATCATCATCAAACCTCAGATGGATGAAAATGATAAATGTGAACTAGTTTCGTCTTTAAACTATGTGGTCTGCCAAGCCCCGAATGTGTTTTAATAATGGCCGTGTCCGAGTTCAAATAACATGTTCTAAATAACCTCCCCATTCGAGTGAGTTTAAGAATAAATTCGTGAATATCTGCAGCTTAGTATAACTTTTTAACATTACCTAGGATGGTATTAAATGTTGGTATCAATCGGACCCAAGACAGATTTAAATATTTCCGAGGGTTATATTTGATTTTGATCTTAACCGACGGATTTAAACATTGCAAAGGGTGGTTTTAATATTGGTATTAAATGTATCAAAAGCGGTTTTAAACATTATCAAGGATTGGTTTCAATATTGGTCTTAATTTGATCTAAGGCGGATATCGATGTATAACTAACGAACCTTATTCGTAAATAAAGTCAATAATTATTAGAAATAGTTGCATACGTTATATCGCCCTTTGGAACATTTGTTATCAAATCTTTCTTTAAACTATTTCCATTGAAACGTCTGGAAAGTCATCGTATTTTTACTGTAAGGGTAATGCTTGGAAAGTGATTCTGGTGGAGATATTACATACTTATAAAGTTAGAATAACAATCACCAGTTAAAATGATTGACAATACAGACACCAACATCCATCTTTCAATTGTTCCACATTGCTGCTATTAAATTTGTTTTTATTCAAATTATTCTGAAAGTTATCGTCCTGTCTTATGCGTTTTATATATGGCCATGAATCGATAGCAATATGTTGGGAAAATATACCAGTAAATATATGACAGACTTGTGAATTATTATATTTTTACGCCATTTACATCTTAGCAAAAAAAATGACCAATTTAAAGGTTTGGTTAGTGTATAGCATTTTTTTCTGTTTCTGTTCATAGCCAGGTCATTGCAAGGGGCATTCGTGCAAGATGAACATCACTACAGTCCAAACTAGCGATAACATCGCCCGGAATATGTCTTCGACTGAATAATACACGGATTCCTTTGTCCCTAAAGCTCCCGCGTGGGCATCATTGCTTCTGACGTCATTTCTTGTGACGTCATTTTGTCTGGGGATCACAGGAAACATTGTAGTTTTATTCGCAAATCGAAAAATTAAACAACCGACTGTTACTGATTGGACAATATTTTATTTAGCTACCTCTGATATACTGTCATTACTAGTATGTGCTCCTAGTTTTGTGATGGAAAACCATTCCTTGTGGAACATGTACATGCCATCTGTAATGTGTAAAATACATTACATAGTGCTATCAATGGTTTATCTTTTTGCAAGCATGCTTACTGCTCTGACAGCATTTGTCAGAGAAAGAAAAACAATCATAAGAAAGGACATATTTACGGTGAAACAGGCTATGTATATTAATATTACTATACTATTAGTGTGTGTTCTTTTATCTCTTTTTGCCCTAGTAAACAGAAAGAATGATCATTTTGGATATTGTGTTGTGGACGAGGAAAGTAAAACAATTAAATACCTAAATGCTGGTTACATTGCGATTGCATATATTTCAAGTACAGTGGTAATTGCTTGCTATACAAGAATAGTGTTGTTTTTTCGACATCGCATGAAACACCTGGATTCCAATTCTTCTACAACATTTACCAGAAGCAACATGCGGCTAATGAGGACCAACAAGATGATGGGTCTCGTGTCATTTGTGTTTGTTCTGTCATATACCATCCCAACTTCGATGCATTTACTTATGGTTTCAATAAAGACAGAATCAACCACACTGAACACTTCAGTCTTTCTGCTGTTGAAACTGTTCTTCATAAACAACTTCGCCAATCCCTACTTGTACCTCGCCTTGTCACCGTCCTTCAGAATGAGAGTGCGCCAAGTATTTCCTTGTTTGTCAAACAAACATGATCAACAATCAGACGAAAATGCATAAATACATTGATAATGTGGCACAAACACATTAAATAATTGTTGTACCACTAGCGACATGCATATTTGACCATGTAACTAAAGTGGGTGATCACCGATTTCAAAAAAATCTTGGTTTTAGTTATTTAATGTAACAGTTTATTACCATTTCGCATTTTGCAATGTTTTAAGAATTCGATAATATTTGTTTGTAAAAGACAATTAAAATTTTATATAACGAAATCATATAAGAGCCGATTATATGCATGATTAACGATCAGATTATATCATGGTTCCATCGTGCTTTTATAAAATGATGTTAGAATAAGTCATGTTTAGCCATTTCAAAGTTCAATTTAAGGAATTTATGAAGAGGAAAGACTCTCAATATTTAGTGAACAAAATATAGCTACACTAGGTTTTATATGTTTGCTTTCATTTAAAATATAGACATTATAAACTGTGACCATTTAGTTGTTTAAGTGTCTACTATTTTGGCTGGATGCCTTTTGTTACGTTAAATATATGTTATAATAACTCGACTGGTTTTGTTTTATATTTAAATGTTTTCGATTATTCTTTGGTATTATTACTATTTGTGTTCTTTTTTATATGACTACTGTTGTATTTGTGTTTGTATGTGTCTTTTTATGAGTATTGTTTGTAGTTGTGCTTGTATTCACCTTTACTTACATAACTTTTTCTTTCGTATTTGTATTCATCTTTACTTAGATAACTATTGGTCTCAAGTATGATTATTGTTTGTATTTGTGTTTTGTATGTAGTATTCATCTGTATGATCACAGTTGTTTTATATGTGTATGTATCTTTAGTATGATTACTGTTTGTACTTGTTATTGTATTTATCATTCGTATGTTTACTGTTCGTGTTTGTACTAATAAGTATTTACTATATGATTAATGTTTGTGTTTGTATTAATAAGTATTTACTGTATAATTACTGTTTGTGTTTGTATTAATAAGTATTTACTGTATGATTACTGTTCATATTTGTGTTTCCTTTTATCTCCCCTGTGATTACTGTTTATGATTGTGTTTGTATTCATCGTCCGTGTGATAACTGTTTGATTGTTGTGTTTGTATTTGCCTTCCATATGATTACTGTTTGTAATTGTGCTCGTATTATATTCTTGTGTATTTCATGTCTCTCATACATTATTTTATGTTTGTATGTGTTTTAATGAGTAATGTCATTGGCACGTATCTTTTGCTAAATTACTTTGTAATCGTATTGTTATAAAAATATAAGTACCAGTGTTTTTAGTTTTTCATGTATCAATAAAGTATTAGTTTTAAGATCGTTTTCTTTTCGGTTAAATACACATGTATGATTGTGTTCAGTGCTGGTTTTCAAAAGATATAATGTTGTACTTTAAGTGAATTGTCCGGATTTTTGTCGAGTGATTTAAATATAAATGACTTTTTCGCATTTGTTTTCCATCTTACATGAAATATTGTCAATATACAAATGATCGCTCAATGACTTTTTAAAAATATATTAAAGCCTTTTAGACTATAAGTATCTATAATTTAGATTTGCTTAATCTTATTTCTATGACCTTGTGACTATTTAATGAAAATCGTTTTGATATAAGATTTATTCGTTTTCATATAAGTTCGCGAGCTCAACAATCATTAAAAAATAAAATAATATGTAAACTAAAGAAATTTCAAACTTTATGTATCTACATTGATGCTTGTTATTGCAATAACTTTATCCGAGGTTTATTTTATGCAAGGCTCAGAACCTAACAGATCCGTGTTGTTCAGATGTAAGTACGAATTAAGAAACATTATATTCTAAGCAGCCATGAAGTTTAATAAAGAAATCTCTCTTTTTGACATCACCGAAGTATAAACATTTGTTTCAACAAATATCATGCTGTTAGAATTTGATGTTTCAATTTCAAACCCAACAACCATATACAGTGATAACATCAGATAATTAAGGTTGTTTTTCATTTTTTTGCGATAAAATATGGAGTTTAATCAGTGAAATGATAACAGTGAAATATTAATTTTATACCTTTACAAATCATTTTGTTTTAAAATAATATCTTCACGAACTACTTTTAATATCCTGTTGGACATTAACTCGAACTGTTGGCAAGTATAAACCTCCGACACTTTTGGCCATGGTCTGAACAGACTGTTGGACATTCATTCCAACGATAGGCTTGAGTAAACTGCCAAAATTTTGACAATTGTTGAAACAACTACACATATTTCTTGAGGTTGGATTGGCTAACTATAATATAGAAGGCGTTAAGATATGACGCTTTGAACCCAAAAATGGTATAAAAGCCATTTTGACAATCTGCGTATGACATGATTCCTCTGATTACCGAGGCGTTGGGGTTGGATGTAGGTTTGGTTATCCCCCTTTAATGGACGTGTTAAAAAGATTAAGTATCTAGATTTTAAATGACGGCTGAAGAGAAGGCGGTCATCTAATTATAGACATGACATATTGCGCCTTAGTGGTTAACATAAAGATAAAGCATGTTCAAACATCATTTAGTTTAACTGCGCATTGTTGAAATAACTAAACAGGAAGAAGGCTGATCCCAAAATGTGATGAAAGTACTTTTAAATACAAACTGTATAAACATAATCAAATTTATTTAAAAAAACGTATTGATTAACAACATGCTTTTAATGACGAAAATACCTTGCAGCGAGCTGCAAATCAATTTCTTATGCCTAAAGCTACGTGTTCGGCCTTGATCACTAAATTACATTATACATTAAGGATCAAATTACTGGTAGCATACTGACTCTGAAACTCATATTATAAACCTTCTGTTTAATACGACAACAATGATAAAAAGGCATGTTTATTAAACCTGCGAATTAGTCGACAAAAGGCGATGAACGCATCTACGTAATATTCAATGCATATGGTACTCGAGTAATTAACCTCAAATACAATGTCGACTAGAATACTTCTTAATATCAGAGAACATGTAAAATTACATAAACAATAGTTACATTAAATTGGGTTAGAGAACGGACCACTCCATACAAATATTAACGATAGACCTTTTTGAATCTGAAAAAGGCCCAAAGTGCTCTAAATTGAATAACTCTCTGTTATTAGATAGAGAATATCAAACGATCATTATAGATTTGCGAAGCGATGAGCTTTAATGAATTGCAAATATAAAAACTCTATGGAAAATAAAAGAAGGCTCAATTAAAAAACAAACAATAATATATACGTCTCAAACGAAATCAATATCGCACACTAAAGAATAAAACCTTTTAAACGATATCAAATACTTAGCATCACAACTAAACAAAATAACTTATTTGATGGGTGAAGGTAATACTCGTTGAAAATAATGCCAAAATACTAAATACTTCGCAAACTTTGAGAAAAAAATATGCCAAAAAATATATTCAAAATCAATGTAAAATAGTGACAGGCGTAAAAGTACACGGAAAAAAGAAGTAAAAGTTAAAAAAAAAACTTTATACCAAAGTCACTTACGTAGATGAGGATATGAACAGAACAGAACAGATCATTCATTTACCAGAAGATCATAGACCCATGTGGCCGAATATCATACAAAAATGGCGACAAGTACAAAACATGTGTAAATATTCATACATATATATGACCTTTCGTGCACTACAGACAACATATAACATACCAAAACATACAATAACCACAATTTTAACAATACAATTAATGGTAAATAGGTGATCATAATTTTATATGCATATACATATACATAAACACCCACACATACATATACAAATATAACACACACACATACTTATGTTGGATATAATGCAACATTTATAAGTTCGAAAGCCTTGTATATAAACATACTCAGATATTTTAAAATAGTTTCATTTTCTGTATTGATCAACGCAATTAATTTATACATTCTAGGATGTTGTCTATACCTAGGTATAAATATCATTCTTAGTTCATTAAATAATGTGCACTCTAGAAGAAAATGGTATTCATCTTCTAATAAGGAACAAACAATGCATTTACATTCATTTAGGGGCGTTGATTGCGGTCTATTCCATCGTCCCGTTTCAATGCTTAATCTATGTGATGATAGCCGCAATTTGGACACCGACATTCTAAATTTGGTAATATTTATTATGTTGAGATATGGATGAAATCTAAATTCTGACACATTTTTGTAAAACCTAGCCCTACTGGACATGTCTAATCTACTTTGCCAATCTTGAATAAAAGTATCTTTAAACCTTTGTTTAACAAGACACAAAAATATCTTAACATTCCCAATTTCTTGATAAAACCAGGCATCATATAAGCCTAAACTACAAAGTAGGTCTTTTGTGAGTGAACACCAATTTGGTTTGATAGGATGCTGTTCCATATCTGTTTTCAGCATGTTATAAACCTTTTATAATATTTACTTTCATTACTATGTAATAGTTTCACCCAGTACTTAATTATACTCATGTATCTTATTGTCTTAAAGCTAAGCCTCCCTAACTCTCCATAAATGAAGTCATTTTGTGTCGTCTTTTTTACACTGAGAAGACGTTTACAGAATTGTAAATGGACTCGTTCAACTTGATTGCCTTTAGCAAATCCCCAAACTTCCCCAGCATAATTTAAAATAGGCGCAACAAGTTTGTCAAATAAATCAAGTCTATGTTTAACTGATATGCAAGTAAATTTATAAAGATATTTATTCATTTGAAATATCGCTTTAAGTGCTTGACCAGCTAATGTTGTTTGAGCATCAGAAAATGATCGTCCATTGCTAAATACAATGCCAAGGCACGGAAACTTGTTTGTAATTTCTATTTCAACATTGTTGTAATAAAACTTCATATCCCCCCTTAATCGTCCACCTTTATGAAATATCATAATTTTAGTTTTATTAGTATTTACTACGAGTTTCCATCTATTACAATATTCAAACAAAGCATCTAAGCTTAATTGTAGTTCATTTTCAGAATTTGCAAATATTACTTTATCATCAGCATATAAAATCAAAAATATTTTAAACATATTAACATCTATGCCATCTAGGCCTTTGTGTATAAAAACATCTTTTAAATCATTTAAAAACATAGAAACTAGGAAGGGCGACAAACTTTCGCCTTGCCGTACACCTAACCTACAGTCAAAGCCTTCTCCTAGTAAATTATTATGTTTAACTTTCGATTTGACAGTATCATACATTGATTTAACTATATTTAATATCTTACCTCTAATTCCAAGTTTAATTTGTTTGTACCAAAGATTATCTCTTACAATATAATCAAAAGCTTTTGTGTAGTCTATAAAAGCACAATATAAACGTTTACCTTGGTTTAACATATGATTAATAATACCATGTAAGACAAAAATGTTGTCAACAGTACCCATATTTGACCTGAAACCTGCCTGTGCTTCGATATACACATTGTATAGTTCTGCCCAATCAGTCAACTTATTGTTTAATATTCGCGTAAATAAGTACCAATGGTGCTCAACAATGTTATCCCTCGATAATTATTTTCATCATTAACGTTTCCCTTTTTATGTAATGGTATAATAAAACCCTCAGACCATGTCTTTGGGAAATATCCAATATCAAACAACTTATTAAAAAGTGTAAGTAGATGCGGTAACAATACAGACTTTCCATGGATGAAAAATTCATTAATATGCATATCTGGTCCACCACTTTTATTTGTGTTTAATTGTGAAATAGCCTTTATCAAACAATTAGAGGTTATCGGTGTATTTAATTCATTGAACATAACATCGAATTCATTTTTCTCATATCTATCTATGAAATCAACAACATCCTCATCGATCGAGAAAAAAGGGTCATTGGGGTTATTTACCGTTTTAAAATACCGTTCAAACGTGTCTAATGATATATTGGTGGCTTTTATATTAGCACAGCCTTTTAACATATTCTAATATAACTTTGCATTTTTTAAACCGCGATTCATTTAACTTTTTTGTTTGCAATTTATCATAAGAAAGCTTATTTCTACGAATGCACATTTTATATCTTGATCTTACATTTACCATATTTAATCTATTTTCTTCGGAGTTGTAATGTCTAAAAGTATTTAATGTGCTATAAAATAGTCTCCTATTCTCATAGCAATCTTCATTGAACCAATGCTGGTCATTGCTAGAGCTATATTCAAAACGATTTGTGTCCGACTGAATAAAACATTTACGCATAAATGGTTGTGCCGAATTATGTATAATAGCAGAAAACTCAGAAATACATGAGTCCAAATCTTGGGTTGATATGAGAACCTTATTCCTTAATAGTACTAATAAAAAGCTTTTCATAGAAACTGTTCTACATCGATGCTTCCTTTGTCTAGCATTCCAGATCCAGGGATCGACGTGATTGAATATTCCGATTAAAAACAAAACATGAAGAGTCTTCCATCTTTCGGGAGCTCCCTCCTGTAGTCCAAATTGTAAAAGGCATACATCAAACGTGCGACTAAGGGATAATGGTATTTAGTATAATTTCGAAAATAACTGTTGCTTGCAGTTGGCACAACCTCGTTCACGCCAGTTTTCCGGTCAATTGACATAACAGATCACAGTCGTAATATTAACACATGCAGGAGCACCATTGCTTGAAGCTATACATATAAAAAGTTATATACTTATTTATTTTCGTACAATATGTATTTGTTATTGTAAGCGGCAGTCATATTTGCCGGTCAACAATGCGGGTTGTTGCAGGTAGTATGCGTTATTGACATTGTAAAAAACCCAGTAAAATGTTTCCAATGTGGGACACGTATGTGCAGTAATTGGAGATTAATATATAGCGGAGCCGTTGCGTGATAATCAGCCAGTGTCTCATAACGGCCCGAGACGTAGTACACTTCTTTTGTATTTACCAAATTCTCTTAAAGATTACATACAATCCAGTTGTCCACTCTTTTATCTTTTTTTCTAGGCTTCAAGTCGATGAGTAAACTCTCAAATTTAGTTTAGATTTTGAGAGTAAGCCAAGTTTAGGAAAAAGGCAAAAACATTTTGTTGCCAATTCATTTTCCAATCAATTTTTTTTTCAGCAACACGTCTATCCGAATATGTTGTGTTCGAATCACTGACACCTTCCTTTTCATGTCGCGAATTTCACAATTCAGTTTAATAAGAATGAACTCGTAGCAAGTAGAGGAACTTTCTGTACTAAAATAAACAAATACCTCATATTCTTGATTTTAACATGTATGTACTGTTACATATTGTTTTGTTGTTGTTTTTTAAAGTTTGCCGCTTCGTTTGTTTTATGTTTTGAATGTTACCGCGAAATAGAAAAAAATCACCGCCCTAATGGTCTTCACTGGTTATCGAACACTAGCATATTTTCCAACACTGTGTTCACGTTTGCCTCCCTTTACGATTTTCATAATTTATCCGTTCAATAAGATCAATATATTGTAAATATTTAATTAAGACATTACCTACGAACGTTTTACGGGTCGCAAAATGATAATCAATAATCGGTCCTGGCTACAAAACTGTCAATCGCCGAATAATGCAAATATTCGCGAAAATCGTACACAAATTCAATTTTGAACAGTGAATAATTGGTACAGCCAAGCAGGCTACACTCATCATCAAAAATAGGTAAAATTTCTACGCGTCCCATAACTGATATACTGAAAGATGCTTATATTTTCTAGCCCTTTCGTGTAGTTTAACTTGTATGAAGCATTTTTGGATATGAAGCTCGGTGCAATTCTGATGGGTTTTTTATCGGTTTGCTCGCTCGTCATTTATTCAATGCAGAAATAATTGCTTGTTCCTTGAACGGTATGAATATGTATTGCATAATAATTTATGCTTGCCCGGGATAAAACAATACCAATATGATAATATCTGATCTAATTATTCGCTCATTACAGTACAGATTATATTGAACTCTTCCATAACGGGTCTACAAATGTATGTTTGTGTCGCTACGCGCTAGTTCACTTAAGTTATAATTATTGTAAGAAATTACAATATAAGCAAAAATCAATAAATAAACTAAGTATACAACAATCATGCAGGCGTTTTATACAATATTTATACTAAAAAGTATTCCGGAATCCTGTTATAAAAGGAAGCTACAGTAGTCCAGATTCCGATACGAAATTTAGCGGTATTCCATTTGACACATCAAAACACATTCTCCGTACGAAATTATTATATATTTGTTATATTTATACCTTACTTAATCGTTGACATACCTTTTTACGTTATTCGGTTTAGGGTGTTCCATATATCTCGATTGCATGGTTTGCATATGTCACGATAACATGCAGAACGTTTGAAAATAAATAAATGAAATGAAGTAATGTAATGAAAAGTACCGCTTCAGGTACAAGATTTTTTCGTGTAAGAGGCATCGCTGTACGTGACGATGTATCGGCCTGCATAGCAATTATGTTATGTTATGTTATGTTTTTGATTTTACCTGCAAAAAGATTATACTTGTAGTATCAACATTTAACTCTACTGGTTTAATATTTATCTCACATGTTTGAAAAATATTTCCTATAAACTATATACGAGGGCTGTTCGTAAAGTTCGTGGACAACATTTTAATATGAGTAGTATGTTAAGATAGAGAAAATAAAATGTTTCAGTCGAAAATACATTTTGTTCCGCACTGGATACACGAACACGTGTCAAAATACATTGAACATAAACAGTGTTTCGTATTTATATTTGATAGTATAACACTTATCTGATTATGTATGTACAATGTGCCAAGATCAACATAATACTAACACTGTCACGCAGCTTATATTCAGGACTAATGAAAAAATCAAAATTTAATTTAATTAGATAACGATTGTTTAAAATGTCTGGTGGTTGCCTAAAGTGTTTCGACTTTGTCTTTTGGCCAGTCAAAGTAAAAAAAGTAAATATATATATATATATATATATATATATATATACATAAACCAATTATAAAATATTAAGAATAAATAAACCTTCGTCTTTACATCAATAGAAATGACACTGATTTTTGACATAAATCATGTATATAAAATATAGATCCTTAATAATTCACAATAAATGAACTACTCATATTCTTAAAAGGGGGCTGGGTTTATAATGTTTTAGCCATGGGCCACATTGACCATATTCAAACATGTATAATGTATGTTATGGTAGTAAATCAAACATATTATACGCGCAACACATATGCTATTACTTTTCAATGTGATAGTGCACACCTCGTGATTGATACGCTTGTCTTGTCTTTGAACGCTTTTAAATAGGATATTATGTCATTTGATAGGTCTCCATGTTGTGTTATGTTACTTAGTATTCAACGATGCTACTTCAACGCTTGATGTTACTTTACTTTAATTTTCGAAAATGCATAAATATACACTGACAGACAAACTAAATAATAATACATTAACATCAAAAGTTAAGTATATATTAATACAAATCTGTAACAAAGTTAGAAACCTTTTGGCGTATTGTGTGTACGTACATAAGATATTAATGACAACATATTACTTTAAACAACACGAACAAAAAGAAAAAAAATGTACTCCTCTGAGGGTACTCTTTAAATAATGAAAGCCATGAAACATGAATATACGGTTATATATATGATTGTTTTTAATAATTAAGAAAATGAAAATTAGTCTTAGAAAAAAATAACGTTTGCGTCAACCAATACAAATATAAATAGTGACCTCACTTGTTATGAACTAATTGATAATAAGCGAAAAAAAGGAAATGACGAATGCCATTTTAGTTATTAGGTAATCAAGTTTATGTCTTATTAACAGCTGTCAAATTATAATTTCGTCTTATTCACTTTCGTGCACTAAACAGCCCGTCCAAAAGCAGCTTCATTGCGAGCTAAATGTGATGTGTTCTAAAAGAAAACATTACTGCTGTCCTTAAAACCAACCACTTGTTACAAAAAATGTTGTAATCGTATTTTTCATCTCTTTTCACTCAATTCTTAATTTCCATAGACTTGTTTGGCCGAAGTCAAACATGATTCTTTTCTATTCTGCCCCCAAAACACCATTAAGGCCTCTTAAAAATAACTAACGCTTACGTAATGTATACAATCATAATATTGATGATAAATATGTCTGTTATTTATTAGATGTAATCAAACGCACGAACTTCTCTACTATTCGCCCCAATTTATGATCGTGCACTAGTCAGTCCGTCCCCAAGCGCCCTAAGGACGAGTCGTACATTGTCCGGTGTACAGTTGTATCCCATAAGGCCTACACGCCACATGCGGCCCGCCATTGCGCCAAGGCCGCCGGATATCTCGACACGGTACCTGCAGTGGGATTCATTATTATAATATGAGTACATTTCTCTTGTTGTACAATACTGTTACCGTAATAGTAATCGTGTAGTTATTTGTATATGCTCGTTTTCTTTTCGCAGAACGAAAACCGAAACTTTTTGTAAACTCTTGTCGTAAATACCATTCCAAAAATTTACATACAACTTGTTTAGATACAGTAGGCATATATTTAGCCAAGCCCATACCTCTTGCCTGCTTATGTCGAGTTTTGCTCTCTGATCGATTGGGAAGATACGTTTACGGAGCTTCTGTTAATTATTGAATTCTTGAAGATGATAAGTCATTCTCAGTCTTGTTCATGTTGTGGTCATTATATTACGGTCTTTCCTAACTAACAGTTGTATATATAGATCATCTGACATAAACATATATGTACTTTTTAAAACCAATCAAATTTATCAACAAAACTCACTTGCTCATTGCAAAGTCGGTCACGAGTTTCCAGTTGACGTTTTCAGGAACTAAAATTCCGGTTACACATGGTAGCCTATGTTCCTGAAAATAAGAAAACAATCATTGGGGGCTAATAACTGAAGGATAGTATGGTAAAAACAAATCCCTTACCTTAAATTGAAATAAAACCTATACTGTTTTAATTCTCTGGAGGATTATGATTTGCTTAATGTATATTCTACCATTTAAACAAGAAATAAAAAAAAAAATATTTAAAAGCATCTATTTTTAAGAAACATGAGAAATCTAGAGTTAAGCTGTTTTAAAATGTTTGTTAAATGCTCTCTAAATCAGCCACTGGCTCAAATATAAAAAAGATACTTAAGTCAAATCTCACTTTGAATTCCAGCTCATTTAACCAACATAAAAAGGTTTTGAAAATCGTATATGTTTTTACTCTGTTTAAAAGCGCATTCTCTCATAGAAAATGTTAATGAAACTTCGCGATTCGAACGAATACATATACTTTTGAAGCAAAAAATATATATGAATACATTTCGTTGCTTTTACGCTAATACACAAATATATTTTTTTCTTATATGGAAATAGTTTTGTTTGTTTATGAACACATTTTACGCTTATGAAAAGGGTAAAAAACATACAAGATTTTGAATCGTACTATGTTTGTATTTGGTAAAATTAGTTGAGATTGAGATTTGAGTGTTTAGTGATAATTGCGTGAGGTGTTTTTCCCTAGATTTTAGGAACGGCATTACAAACAAGTAAATTTAAAACTCAAGACAATTTGCATTCTAGGAAACACACCTATAAACAACACCGTGCTCGTACACGAATCTGACTTGAAAAAGCTATGAAAGAAAAAAACAATATTATTCAAGTATTTAGTGAAAAGATATACATTTTCTGTGATATAATTCACAATTTCTCAACAACCTTTTCCTTGACTAGTAACTCAAGGCCTAGCTTTTCAACGCCATCAAGTAGCGCCTCCGCACAGGATTTGTGAGTTTCCCAGCTTGTCTCTAGCCCCTGAAGGGTAAAGGGCACACGTTGAATTTTCTGGGCTCATTATGTTTCATAATAATGTTATCACACAAAAATGTTTATATTTGTTTTAATTAAAAATCGTTACCTGAGTTCTGTATTTCCTACAAATAGATAAAAAAGACTGTCTTAACAATAACGTTGAGATTTAATATACCAAACACGCCTACCACATCCGCCAGTCTAGCCAGCCCCTCCCTCAGGGCATACACACTGCTGATTGGTCCTGTGTGATGGTACCTGTAAATGGAAACAAATTAGCATTAGTCATCAAGTATGTCTCTGTATTTGGAACTGGTCTAGCAAAAGAGATAAATTCAAAGAAAACACTCCGAACTATCAAAAATATCATAACGAGAAACACAATACTGCATCATTGACAGTTCAACAAGTCAATACACATTAAAAGAGTGATTGGTGCCGCAGTTGACCTCGGTGCCTTTATGGGGTATCCAAATATTTTGATTGATTTGGTAGGAGCGGCATTATTTGTGGTAAATAAATCATAAAATGATGCGGTTGATGATGCGCTCAAATGTTTATTTTTTTTTCCATTCAGATATGAGCATCTCCCTTGACACGTTTATCCCTGCGCTGGTTGACATTCAGTAGGTTACGCAGTAAAATAAACATCCAAACATGAAAAATAGATGCGGTGAATATTGATTAGAATCAGTGTGGAAAAAACACAAACATGTTGAATAATTATTCAGATACCTTCTAGCCTGGTTGTCGCAACCCCAGTAGTTGGCGAGCTCATTCATATCAAAGTAATAGGAGCGAACCTTAGTCTTCCTGGACTCAACCTTATGTCTTAAAATAGAGCGAAATGTTTAAATGTATTTTTACGCCGAAATCATGAACAATTAACATAAGTGCTTAGTCTAAATAGCTTTTATAATGAAATACATGTGATCAAGAATCATTTATGATTCGAAAGCTTTTAAATAAGTTGCAATGGAATTCAGAAATATTATCCTTGAATACTTATTTGAATGAAATATAAATTAGCAAATACTATAGAGGTATAATCAAGAGAAGAGAATATGTTACATACTGTTAAATGATATAGCACAAAGCAATTTTAAATCATAGTGCGTGTTGTCAATATGCAGTTTATGCCTCAGTTTGTGGCATTAATTAACTTTTTGTGCGTTTACCTTGCTCTCTCGGAGAAAGAGATTGGACTGGCTCCCGGCGGGGCACTCAGCACTTTTTGTGCGCCAGTGTACAGTACGTCTATTTCTTTGAATACAAAAAGAAAACCTTGCTTAATGAGTCTGTTTTTATTGGCAGGTTTTGATTAAAAATCAACAACCAATGTTTAACAAGCAGGAAAAAACATAAGGCGAGAACAAAAGAAGAAGGAGAACTAATTATTTAAACCCATTTGACTTATACATAGGATGCTTTCGGAAAAGCTCTCCGGCAATGAACAACAAATGCTTTACACTTGCAGGTTTATATTTTACTTAAGGATAGTACCTACTTTATGGATTACGATGTATATATATGATAACACTTATATTAGTATTACATACATTTATTTTTAATCAAATACTAAAGGAAAAGATTGTAAACCATTGGTGTAACTTTGAATCAAGTGTATCTTTGAAACATTTCATGAATGGTGGACAGTGAATACATACATTTGTTTAATGGCTATAATGAAGAAATAGGTTGTAAACCCTCAGTATTACTTTGAAACATGGCCTGGATTGTGCGGCATGACATTGCATGTAGCGATGCGATGAATGTCTACCATTACCCAATGCTTGTTCCGTATTTGAGAGGGGTATCTTATATTCTCGTGTAAATATGTTAAGTATCATATTTGAACGTTAACCAGCAAGCAGGGGTGGTATTCAATATGTGTCTTAAGTCAATCTTATGGTCATACACCACTGAATTCATTCACTCTATTGGTCAATAATTAGCGCCATCGTTCTTAGATTCAAATACGACCAATATTGAATACCAGCCCTGAGCTCTGAACCAGCAATATGTTGCTTGCGGAAAACTTTCAAAAATGCTTCAATATAAGCATCCTTCGTATTGAATTATAACCTAAACAATAAGGTTCAAATCTGTTATGTTAACAAAATCCCGTAATTGGAAGAGTAAACATAATTCGCGCTCCGTGCTCGTTGTGCATAATAAATTTGAACTAATCTTGGTTGTTGGTGCAGTATATATTACTATGTCTTATTCCCGTTATTGAAAGTAAACATTATTCTCGATTCGTTCTCGTTGCGTACAATTTCAATAACTATATTGAGTTTCTTACCCCATTTGTCCATAAACAACGGCACTCCTCCCATCGCTGCTACCGAGTCAACTATCAGCAGACAGTCATTCCTGCAAAAAATCTTTGTCTTTTAAATATGCTGCACACACATTTCGTCTTAGTGTTAAACTCACAATATTGTACCTTGAAAACAATGATCATACTAATATGTTTCATTTAACCTTCATTGTTACGTAGCTTCTTGCTATTCTTCACTCAAGGAAACAGAAAAGATTGCTGGATTCAAACTGAAAATGAAGAAAGCCCCAATAGGCTCGGTCAAAGTTGATATATTTGTTATTCGTTATAATTATATATAAGGCTATGCGTGTAAACAGTGTAAAAAGTGTAAACACTTGCAGGGTTTTGAACGTTTTCAGCACTTTTCAAGATAATCGAATTCTGAAAACTGTCAGATCAATAAATGGTAATTTTCTAAACGTACATGCATATTACAATTGTCAAGTATGTCAATGTACGTACATTCAAAAATCATTACTTCGTACTTTGAATGATATTTTTGTTTTTAAATTTTTCATTTTCATCCTTTATTCCATGCTATAAATCAAAGACAAGACTTTCCTGCACGTATGCCTAAAACATATTATTCTATCTTTAAACCAAACATTTACTCGTGACAAATTTTCCCGATGCCTTGAAGACGCTGCACAGTGGTACCGCTCGATTCTCCATGTGTTACAAACAGCACTTTTGGTCTGTGTTCTTTGATACCCTGAAAATAAGAATGTTTTAAGCCTTAATTTTTGGTCAGCACTGATAAGGTCTGTCCTGTAGCTTCAAAACTGATTGTGGGAGCATAGAAAACAAGTGTGTCTGGATTCAGAGTAAGAGAGTAATTAATTTTGCATAGCGGACGTGTATTTCCGGTCAAGTGACAAGTGCTGGAAAAAAACATGTTATACCCTCCCATGTAAGATGAGACATGTGTTTCCGGTACGGATAGAAAATTCCGACCCAGGGGAATGCTGCATGGCCGGTTACTCGTTACCGGAAACACATGATAGATACTTATAATCAGCAATCACCATTCAATCCAAAAATAATTAAATCCAAAACTCATTCAGCAGCAGGAAGGAAGTTCCGCAATGTTAGAGAGCCGAAATGTATAGAGGAATGGATACGTTCTATGTGTATTTGCCTATTAATCATTGTTTATTAAAAATTTATAATTGCATTGTTTGGGAAATGTTGAATTGATTTTTACGTGTACTAGATCTTTTGTAATTTAAACAAAATTCATTAAGTCCAAAACTCATTCAGCAGCCAGAAAGAAGTCCCGCAATGTTTAGAGAACCGAAATGTATTGAGGAATGGATACGTTCTATATGTATTTGCCTATTATTCAGTTTTTATTAAAAGTAGTTTAATATGCATAGTATTTATATGCATTGTTTGGAAAACGCTGAATTTATCCACTTGTGTAATAGGTCTTTTGTTTCCTTTTGTTTATGAATAATATATAAATCAAAACATACTGTTATATATTATTAAACCTTCGATAATGCACATAGGCATATCAAACTAAAAAC